>NW_027619498.1:0-40921 GCF_964187855.1 Myxine glutinosa
ACACTAAC
The DNA here is from genome assembly GCF_964187855.1 of Myxine glutinosa. NCBI lineage: Eukaryota > Metazoa > Chordata > Myxini > Myxiniformes > Myxinidae > Myxine > Myxine glutinosa. The sequence continues at coordinate 9 of NW_027619498.1, forward strand.
AGAAGTGCGAAAAGTGGTTTTTCAACACTAACACAAGTGCGAAAAGTGGTTTTTCAACACTAACACAAGTGCGAAAAGTGGTTTTCCACACTAATACAAGTGCAAAAGTGGTTTCCTGCACCAACACAAGTGCGAAAAGTGGTTTTTCAACACTAACACAAGTGCGAAAAGTGGTTTTTCAACACTATCACAAGTGCAAAAAGTGTTTTTTCCACACTAATACAAGTGCAAAAGTGGTTTCCTGCACCAACACAAGTGCGAAAAGTGGTTTTTCAACACTAACACAAGTGCGAAAAGTGGTTTTTCAACACTAACACAAATGCGAAAAGTGGTTTCCTGCACCAACACAAGTGCAAAAAGTGGTTTTTCAACACTAACACAAGTGTGAAAAGTGGTTTTTCAACACTAACACAAGTGCGAAAAGTGGTTTTTCAACACTAACACAAGTGCAAAAAGTGTTTTTTTCACACTAATACAAGTGCAAAAGTGGTTTTTCAACACTAACACAAGTGCGAAAAGTGGTTTTTCAACACTAACACAAGTGCGAAAAGTGGTTTTTCAACACTAACACAAGTGCGAAAAGTGTTTTTTCCACGCTAATACAAGTGCAAAAGTGGTTTCCTGCACCAACACAAGTGCGAAAAGTGGTTTTTCAACACTAACACAAGTGCGAAAAGTGGTTTTTCAACACTAACACAAGTGCGAAAAGTGGTTTTTCCACACTAATACAAGTGCAAAAGTGGTTTCCTGCACCAACACAAGTGCGAAAAGTGGTTTTTCAACACTAACACAAGTGCGAAAAGTGTTTTTTCCACACTAATAAAAGTGCAAAAGTGGTTTCCTGCACCAAAACAAGTGCGAAAAGTGGTTTTTCAACACTATCACAAGTGCAAAAAGTGTTTTTTCCACACTAATACAAGTGCAAAAGTGGTTTCCTGCACCAAAACAAGTGCGAAAAGTGGTTTTTCAACACTAACACAAGTGCGAAAAGTGGTTTTTCAACACTAACACAAGTGCGAAAAGTGTTTTATCCACACTAATACAAGTGCAAAAGTGGTTTCCTGCACCAACACAAGTGCGAAAAGTGGTTTTTCAACACTAACACACGTGCGAAAAGTGGTTTTTCAACACTAACACAAGTGCAAAAAGTGTTTTTTCCACACTAATACAAGTGCAAAAGTGGTTTCCTGCACCAACACAAGTGCGAAAAGTGGTTTTTCAACACTAACACAAGTGCGAAAAGTGGTTTTTCAACACTAACACAAGTGCGAAAAGTTGTTTTTCAACACTAACACAAGTGCGAAAAGTGGTTTTTCCACACTAATACAAGTGCAAAAGTGGTTTCCTGCACCAACACAAGTGCAAAAAGTGGTTTTTCAACACTAACACAAGCGCGAAAAGTGGTTTTTCAACACTATCACAAGTGCAAAAAGTGTTTGTTCCACACTAATGCAAGTGCAAAAGTGGTTTCCTGCACCAACACAAGTGCGAAAAGGGTTTTTCAACACTAACACAAGTGCGAAAAGTGGTTTTTCAACACTAACACAAGTGCGAAAAGTGGTTTTTCAACACTAACACAAGTGCGAAAAGTTGTTTTTCCACACTAATACAAGTGCAAAAGTGGTTTCCTGCACCAACACAAGTGCAAAAAGTCGTTTTTCAACACTAACACAAGTGCGAAAAGTCGTTTTTCAACACTAACACAAGTGCGAAAAGTCGTTTTTCCACACTAATACAAGTGCAAAAGTGGTTTCCTGCACCAACACAAGCGCGAAAAGTGGTTTTTCAACACTAACACAAGTGCGAAAAGTGGTTTTTCAACACTAACACAAGTGCGAAAAGTGGTTTTTCCACACTAATACAAGTGCAAAAGTGGTTTCCTGCACCAACACAAGTGCGAAAAGTGGTTTTTCAACACTAACACAAGTGCGAAAAGTGGTTTTTCAACACTATCACAAGTGCAAAAAGTGTTTTTTCCACACTAATACAAGTGCAAAAGTGGTTTCCTGCACCAACACAAGTGCGAAAAGTGGTTTTTCAACACTAACACAAGTGCGAAAAGTGGTTTTTCAACACTAACACAAGTGCGAAAAGTGGTTTTTCCACACTAATACAAGTGCAAAAGTGGTTTCCTGCACCAACACAATTGCGAAAAGTGGTTTTTCAACACTAATACAAGTGCAAAAGTGGTTTCCTGCACCAACACAAGTGCGAAAAGTGGTTTTTCAACACTAACACAAGTGCGAAAAGTGGTTTTTCAACACTAACACAAATGCGAAAAGTGGTTTCCTGCACCAACACAAGTGCAAAAAGTGGTTTTTCAACACTAACACAAGTGTGAAAAGTGGTTTTTCAACACTAACACAAGTGCGAAAAGTGGTTTTTCAACACTAACACAAGTGCAAAAAGTGTTTTTTTCACACTAATACAAGTGCAAAAGTGGTTTTTCAACACTAACACAAGTGCGAAAAGTGGTTTTTCAACACTAACACAAGTGCGAAAAGTGGTTTTTCAACACTAACACAAGTGCGAAAAGTGTTTTTTCCACGCTAATACAAGTGCAAAAGTGGTTTCCTGCACCAACACAAGTGCGAAAAGTGGTTTTTCAACACTAACACAAGTGCGAAAAGTGGTTTTTCAACACTAACACAAGTGCGAAAAGTGGTTTTTCCACACTAATACAAGTGCAAAAGTGGTTTCCTGCACCAACACAAGTGCGAAAAGTGGTTTTTCAACACTAACACAAGTGCGAAAAGTGTTTTTTCCCACACTAATAAAAGTGCAAAAGTGGTTTCCTGCACCAAAACAAGTGCGAAAAGTGGTTTTTCAACACTATCACAAGTGCAAAAAGTGTTTTTTCCACACTAATACAAGTGCAAAAGTGGTTTCCTGCACCAAAACAAGTGCGAAAAGTGGTTTTTCAACACTAACACAAGTGCGAAAAGTGGTTTTTCAACACTAACACAAGTGCGAAAAGTGTTTTATCCACACTAATACAAGTGCAAAAGTGGTTTCCTGCACCAACACAAGTGCGAAAAGTGGTTTTTCAACACTAACACACGTGCGAAAAAGTGGTTTTTCAACACTAACACAAGTGCAAAAAGTGTTTTTTCCACACTAATACAAGTGCAAAAGTGGTTTCCTGCACCAACACAAGTGCGAAAAGTGGTTTTTCAACACTAACACAAGTGCGAAAAGTGGTTTTTCAACACTAACACAAGTGCGAAAAGTTGTTTTTCAACACTAACACAAGTGCGAAAAGTGGTTTTTCCACACTAATACAAGTGCAAAAGTGGTTTCCTGCACCAACACAAGTGCAAAAAGTGGTTTTTCAACACTAACACAAGCGCGAAAAGTGGTTTTTCAACACTATCACAAGTGCAAAAAGTGTTTGTTCCACACTAATGCAAGTGCAAAAGTGGTTTCCTGCACCAACACAAGTGCGAAAAGGGTTTTTCAACACTAACACAAGTGCGAAAAGTGGTTTTTCAACACTAACACAAGTGCGAAAAGTGGTTTTTCAACACTAACACAAGTGCGAAAAGTTGTTTTTCCACACTAATACAAGTGCAAAAGTGGTTTCCTGCACCAACACAAGTGCGAAAAGTCGTTTTTCAACACTAACACAAGTGCGAAAAGTCGTTTTTCAACACTAACACAAGTGCGAAAAGTCGTTTTTCCACACTAATACAAGTGCAAAAGTGGTTTCCTGCACCAACACAAGCGCGAAAAGTGGTTTTTCAACACTAACACAAGTGCGAAAAGTGGTTTTTCAACACTAACACAAGTGCGAAAAGTGGTTTTTCCACACTAATACAAGTGCAAAAGTGGTTTCCTGCACCAACACAAGTGCGAAAAGTGGTTTTTCAACACTAACACAAGTGCAAAAAGTGGTTTTTCAACACTATCACAAGTGCAAAAAGTGTTTTTTCCACACTAATACAAGTGCAAAAGTGGTTTCCTGCACCAACACAAGTGCGAAAAGTGGTTTGTCAACACTAACACAAGTGCGAAAAGTGGTTTTTCAACACTAACACAAGTGCGAAAAGTGGTTTTTCCACACTAATACAAGTGCAAAAGTGGTTTCCTGCACCAACACAATTGCGAAAAGTGGTTTTTCAACACTAATACAAGTGCAAAAGTGGTTTCCTGCACCAACACAAGTGCGAAAAGTGGTTTTTCAACACTAACACAAGTGCGAAAAGTCGTTTTTCAACACTAACACAAGTGCGAAAAGTGGTTTTTTCCACACTAATACAAGTGCAAAAGTGGTTTCCTGCACCAACACAAGTGCGAAAAGTGGTTTTTCAACACTAACACAAGTGCGAAAAGTGGTTTTTCAACACTAACACAAATGCGAAAAGTGGTTTCCTGCACCAACACAAGTGCAAAAAGTGGTTTTTCAACACTAACACAAGTGTGAAAAGTGGTTTTTCAACACTAACACAAGTGCGAAAAGTGGTTTTCAACACTAACACAAGTGCAAAAAGTGTTTTTTTCACACTAATACAAGTGCAAAAGTGGTTTTTCAACACTAACACAAGTGCGAAAAGTGGTTTTTCAACACTAACACAAGTGCGAAAAGTGGTTTTTCAACACTAACACAAGTGCGAAAAGTGTTTTTTCCACGCTAATACAAGTGCAAAAGTGGTTTCCTGCACCAACACAAGTGCGAAAAGTGGTTTTTCAACACTAACACAAGTGCGAAAAGTGGTTTTTCAACACTAACACAAGTGCGAAAAGTGGTTTTTCCACACTAATACAAGTGCAAAAGTGGTTTCCTGCACCAACACAAGTGCGAAAAGTGGTTTTTCAACACTAACACAAGTGCGAAAAGTGTTTTTTCCACACTAATAAAAGTGCAAAAGTGGTTTCCTGCACCAAAACAAGTGCGAAAAGTGGTTTTTCAACACTATCACAAGTGCAAAAAGTGTTTTTTCCACACTAATACAAGTGCAAAAGTGGTTTCCTGCACCAAAACAAGTGCGAAAAGTGGTTTTTCAACACTAACACAAGTGCGAAAAGTGGTTTTTCAACACTAACACAAGTGCGAAAAGTGTTTTATCCACACTAATACAAGTGCAAAAGTGGTTTCCTGCACCAACACAAGTGCGAAAAGTGGTTTTTTCAACACTAACACACGTGCGAAAAGTGGTTTTTCAACACTAACACAAGTGCAAAAAGTGTTTTTTCCACACTAATACAAGTGCAAAAGTGGTTTCCTGCACCAACACAAGTGCGAAAAGTGGTTTTTCAACACTAACACAAGTGCGAAAAGTGGTTTTTCAACACTAACACAAGTGCGAAAAGTTGTTTTTCAACACTAACACAAGTGCGAAAAGTGGTTTTTCCACACTAATACAAGTGCAAAAGTGGTTTCCTGCACCAACACAAGTGCAAAAAGTGGTTTTTCAACACTAACACAAGCGCGAAAAGTGGTTTTTCAACACTATCACAAGTGCAAAAAGTGTTTGTTCCACACTAATGCAAGTGCAAAAGTGGTTTCCTGCACCAACACAAGTGCGAAAGGGTTTTTCAACACTAACACAAGTGCGAAAAGTGGTTTTTCAACACTAACACAAGTGCGAAAAGTGGTTTTTCAACACTAACACAAGTGCGAAAAGTTGTTTTTCCACACTAATACAAGTGCAAAAGTGGTTTCCTGCACCAACACAAGTGCGAAAAGTCGTTTTTCAACACTAACACAAGTGCGAAAAGTCGTTTTTCAACACTAACACAAGTGCGAAAAGTCGTTTTTCCACACTAATACAAGTGCAAAAGTGGTTTCCTGCACCAACACAAGCACGAAAAGTGGTTTTTCAACACTAACACAAGTGCGAAAAGTGGTTTTTCAACACTAACACAAGTGCGAAAAGTGGTTTTTCCACACTAATACAAGTGCAAAAGTGGTTTCCTGCACCAACACAAGTGCGAAAAGTGGTTTTTCAACACTAACACAAGTGCGAAAAGTGGTTTTTCAACACTATCACAAGTGCAAAAAGTGTTTTTTCCACACTAATACAAGTGCAAAAGTGGTTTCCTGCACCAACACAAGTGCGAAAAGTGGTTTTTCAACACTAACACAAGTGCGAAAAGTGGTTTTTCAACACTAACACAAGTGCGAAAAGTGGTTTTTCCACACTAATACAAGTGCAAAAGTGGTTTCCTGCACCAACACAATTGCGAAAAGTGGTTTTTCAACACTAATACAAGTGCAAAAGTGGTTTCCTGCACCAACACAAGTGCGAAAAGTGGTTTTTCAACACTAACACAAGTGCGAAAAGTCGTTTTTCAACACTAACACAAGTGCGAAAAGTGGTTTTTCCACACTAATACAAGTGCAAAAGTGGTTTCCTGCACCAACACAAGCACGTAAAGTGGTTTTTCAACACTAACACAAGTGCGAAAAGTGGTTTTTCAACACTATCACAAGTGCAAAAAGTGTTTTTTCCACACTAATACAAGTGCAAAAGTGGTTTTTCAACACTAACACAAGTGCGAAAAGTCGTTTTTCAACACTAACACAAGTGCGAAAAGTCGTTTTTCAACACTAACACAAGTGCGAAAAGTGGTTTTTCCACACTAATACAAGTGCAAAAGTGGTTTCCTGCACCAACACAAGCACGTAAAGTGGTTTTTCAACACTAACACAAGTGCGAAAAGTGGTTTTTCAACACTATCACAAGTGCAAAAAGTGTTTTTTCCACACTAATACAAGTGCAAAAGTGGTTTTTCAACACTAACACAAGTGCGAAAAGTGGTTTTTCAACACTAACACAAGTGCGAAAAGTGGTTTTTCAACACTAACACAAGTGCGAAAAGTGGTTTTTCCACACTAATACAAGTGCAAAAGTGGTTTCCTGCACCAACACAAGTGTGAAATGTGGGTTTTCAACACTAACAGAAGTGTGAAAAGTGGTTTTTCAACACTAACACAAGTGCGAAAAGTGGTTTTTCAACACTAACACAAGTGCGAAAAGTGGTTTTCCACACTAATACAAGTGCAAAAGTGGTTTCCTGCACCAACACAAGTGCGAAAAGTGGTTTTTCAACACTAACACAAGTGCGAAAAGTGGTTTTTCAACACTATCACAAGTGCAAAAAGTGTTTTTTCCACACTAATACAAGTGCAAAAGTGGTTTCCTGCACCAACACAAGTGCGAAAAGTGGTTTTTCAACACTAACACAAGTGCGAAAAGTGGTTTTTCAACACTAACACAAGTGCGAAAAGTGGTTTCCTGCACCAACACAAGTGCAAAAAGTGGTTTTTCAACACTAACACAAGTGTGAAAAGTGGTTTTTCAACACTAACACAAGTGCGAAAAGTGTTTTTTTCCACACTAATACAAGTGCAAAAGTGGTTTCCTGCACCAACACAAGTGCGAAAAGTGGTTTTTCAACACTAACACAAGTGCGAAAAGTGGTTTTTCAACACTAACACAAGTGCGAAAAGTGGTTTTTCCACACTAATACAAGTGCAAAAGTGGTTTCCTGCACAAACACAAGTGCGAAAAGTGGTTTTTCAACACTAACACAAGTGCGAAAAGTGGTTTTTCAACACTAACACAAGTGCAAAAAGTGTTTTTTCCACACTAATACAAGTGTAAAAGTGGTTTCCTGCACCAACACAAGTGCGAAAAGTGGTTTTTCAACACTAACACAAGTGCGAAAAGTCGTTTTTCAACACTAACACAAGTGCGAAAAGTGGTTTTTCCACACTAATACAAGTGCAAAAGTGGTTTCCTGCACCAACACAAGCGCGAAAAGTGGTTTTTCAACACTAACACAAGTGCGAAAAGTGGTTTTTCAACACTATCACAAGTGCAAAAAGTGTTTTTTTCACACTAATACAAGTGCAAAAGTGGTTTTTCAACACTAACACAAGTGCGAAAAGTGGTTTTTCCACACTAATACAAGTGCAAAAGTGGTTTCCTGCACCAACACAAGTGCGAAAAGTGGTTTTTCAACACTAACACAAGTGCGAAAAGTGGTTTTTCAACACTAACACAAGTGCAAAAAGTGTTTTTTTCACACTAATACAAGTGCAAAAGTGGTTTTTCAACGCTAACACAAGTGCGAAAAGTGGTTTTCAACACTAACACAAGTGCGAAAAGTGGTTTTTCTACACTAACACAAGTGCGAAAAGTGTTTTTTCCACACTAATACAAGTGCAAAAGTGGTTTCCTGCACCAACACAAGTGCGAAAAGTGGTTTTTCAACACTAACACAAGTGCGAAAAGTGGTTTTTCAACACGAACACAAGTGCGAAAAGTGTTTTTCCACACTAATACAAGTGCAAAAGTGGTTTCCTGCACCAACACAATTGCGAAAAGTGGTTTTTCAACACTAATACAAGTGCAAAAGTGGTTTCCTGCACCAACACAAGTGCGAAAAGTGGTTTTTCAACACTAACACAAGTGCGAAAAGTCGTTTTTCAACACTAACACAAGTGCGAAAAGTGGTTTTTCCACACTAATACAAGTGCAAAAGTGGTTTCCTGCACCAACACAAGTGCGAAAAGTGGTTTTTCAACACTAACACAAGTGCGAAAAGTGGTTTTTCAACACTAACACAAATGCGAAAAGTGGTTTCCTGCACCAACACAAGTGCAAAAAGTGGTTTTTCAACACTAACACAAGTGTGAAAAGTGGTTTTTCAACACTAACACAAGTGCGAAAAGTGGTTTTTCAACACTAACACAAGTGCAAAAAGTGTTTTTTTCACACTAATACAAGTGCAAAAGTGGTTTTTCAACACTAACACAAGTGCGAAAAGTGGTTTTTCAACACTAACACAAGTGCGAAAAGTGGTTTTTCAACACTAACACAAGTGCGAAAAGTGTTTTTTCCACGCTAATACAAGTGCAAAAGTGGTTTCCTGCACCAACACAAGTGCGAAAAGTGGTTTTTCAACACTAACACAAGTGCGAAAAGTGGTTTTTCAACACTAACACAAGTGCGAAAAGTGGTTTTTCCACACTAATACAAGTGCAAAAGTGGTTTCCTGCACCAACACAAGTGCGAAAAGTGGTTTTTCAACACTAACACAAGTGCGAAAAGTGTTTTTTCCACACTAATAAAAGTGCAAAAGTGGTTTCCTGCACCAAAACAAGTGCGAAAAGTGGTTTTTCAACACTATCACAAGTGCAAAAAGTGTTTTTTCCACACTAATACAAGTGCAAAAGTGGTTTCCTGCACCAAAACAAGTGCGAAAAGTGGTTTTTCAACACTAACACAAGTGCGAAAAGTGGTTTTTCAACACTAACACAAGTGCGAAAAGTGTTTTATCCACACTAATACAAGTGCAAAAGTGGTTTCCTGCACCAACACAAGTGCGAAAAGTGGTTTTTCAACACTAACACACGTGCGAAAAGTGGTTTTTCAACACTAACACAAGTGCAAAAAGTGTTTTTTCCACACTAATACAAGTGCAAAAGTGGTTTCCTGCACCAACACAAGTGCGAAAAGTGGTTTTTCAACACTAACACAAGTGCGAAAAGTGGTTTTTCAACACTAACACAAGTGCGAAAAGTTGTTTTTCAACACTAACACAAGTGCGAAAAGTGGTTTTTCCACACTAATACAAGTGCAAAAGTGGTTTCCTGCACCAACACAAGTGCAAAAAGTGGTTTTTCAACACTAACACAAGCGCGAAAAGTGGTTTTTCAACACTATCACAAGTGCAAAAAGTGTTTGTTCCACACTAATGCAAGTGCAAAAGTGGTTTCCTGCACCAACACAAGTGCGAAAAGGGTTTTTCAACACTAACACAAGTGCGAAAAGTGGTTTTTCAACACTAACACAAGTGCGAAAAGTGGTTTTTCAACACTAACACAAGTGCGAAAAGTTGTTTTTCCACACTAATACAAGTGCAAAAGTGGTTTCCTGCACCAACACAAGTGCGAAAAGTCGTTTTTCAACACTAACACAAGTGCGAAAAGTCGTTTTTCAACACTAACACAAGTGCGAAAAGTCGTTTTTCCACACTAATACAAGTGCAAAAGTGGTTTCCTGCACCAACACAAGCACGAAAAGTGGTTTTTCAACACTAACACAAGTGCGAAAAGTGGTTTTTCAACACTAACACAAGTGCGAAAAGTGGTTTTTCCACACTAATACAAGTGCAAAAGTGGTTTCCTGCACCAACACAAGTGCGAAAAGTGGTTTTTCAACACTAACACAAGTGCGAAAAGTGGTTTTTCAACACTATCACAAGTGCAAAAAGTGTTTTTTCCACACTAATACAAGTGCAAAAGTGGTTTCCTGCACCAACACAAGTGCGAAAAGTGGTTTTTCAACACTAACACAAGTGCGAAAAGTGGTTTTTCAACACTAACACAAGTGCGAAAAGTGGTTTTTCAACACTAACACAAGTGCGAAAAGTGGTTTTTCCACACTAATACAAGTGCAAAAGTGGTTTCCTGCACCAACACAATTGCGAAAAGTGGTTTTTCAACACTAATACAAGTGCAAAAGTGGTTTCCTGCACCAACACAAGTGCGAAAAGTCGTTTTTCAACACTAACACAAGTGCGAAAAGTGGTTTTTCCACACTAATACAAGTGCAAAAGTGGTTTCCTGCACCAACACAAGCACGTAAAGTGGTTTTTCAACACTAACACAAGTGCGAAAAGTGGTTTTTCAACACTATCACAAGTGCAAAAAGTGTTTTTTCCACACTAATACAAGTGCAAAAGTGGTTTTTCAACACTAACACAAGTGCGAAAAGTCGTTTTTCAACACTAACACAAGTGCGAAAAGTCGTTTTTCAACACTAACACAAGTGCGAAAAGTGGTTTTTCCACACTAATACAAGTGCAAAAGTGGTTTCCTGCACCAACACAAGCACGTAAAGTGGTTTTTCAACACTAACACAAGTGCGAAAAGTGGTTTTTCAACACTATCACAAGTGCAAAAAGTGTTTTTTCCACACTAATACAAGTGCAAAAGTGGTTTTTCAACACTAACACAAGTGCGAAAAGTGGTTTTTCAACACTAACACAAGTGCGAAAAGTGGTTTTTCAACACTAACACAAGTGCGAAAAGTGGTTTTTCCACACTAATACAAGTGCAAAAGTGGTTTCCTGCACCAACACAAGTGTGAAATGTGGGTTTTCAACACTAACAGAAGTGTGAAAAGTGGTTTTTCAACACTAACACAAGTGCGAAAAGTGGTTTTTCAACACTAACACAAGTGCGAAAAGTGGTTTTCCACACTAATACAAGTGCAAAAGTGGTTTCCTGCACCAACACAAGTGCGAAAAGTGGTTTTTCAACACTAACACAAGTGCGAAAAGTGGTTTTTCAACACTATCACAAGTGCAAAAAGTGTTTTTTCCACACTAATACAAGTGCAAAAGTGGTTTCCTGCACCAACACAAGTGCGAAAAGTGGTTTTTCAACACTAACACAAGTGCGAAAAGTGGTTTTTCAACACTAACACAAGTGCGAAAAGTGGTTTCCTGCACCAACACAAGTGCAAAAAGTGGTTTTTCAACACTAACACAAGTGTGAAAAGTGGTTTTTCAACACTAACACAAGTGCGAAAAGTGTTTTTTTCCACACTAATACAAGTGCAAAAGTGGTTTCCTGCACCAACACAAGTGCGAAAAGTGGTTTTTCAACACTAACACAAGTGCGAAAAGTGGTTTTTCAACACTAACACAAGTGCGAAAAGTGGTTTTTCCACACTAATACAAGTGCAAAAGTGGTTTCCTGCACAAACACAAGTGCGAAAAGTGGTTTTTCAACACTAACACAAGTGCGAAAAGTGGTTTTTCAACACTAACACAAGTGCAAAAAGTGTTTTTTCCACACTAATACAAGTGCAAAAGTGGTTTCCTGCACCAACACAAGTGCGAAAAGTGGTTTTTCAACACTAACACAAGTGCGAAAAGTGGTTTTTCAACACTAACACAAGTGCGAAAAGTTGTTTTTCAACACTAACACAAGTGCGAAAAGTGGTTTTTCCACACTAATACAAGTGCAAAAGTGGTTTCCTGCACCAACACAAGTGCAAAAAGTGGTTTTTCAACACTAACACAAGCGCGAAAAGTGGTTTTTCAACACTATCACAAGTGCAAAAAGTGTTTGTTCCACACTAATGCAAGTGCAAAAGTGGTTTCCTGCACCAACACAAGTGCGAAAAGGGTTTTTCAACACTAACACAAGTGCGAAAAGTGGTTTTTCAACACTAACACAAGTGCGAAAAGTGGTTTTTCAACACTAACACAAGTGCGAAAAGTTGTTTTTCCACACTAATACAAGTGCAAAAGTGGTTTCCTGCACCAACACAAGTGCGAAAAGTCGTTTTTCAACACTAACACAAGTGCGAAAAGTCGTTTTTCAACACTAACACAAGTGCGAAAAGTCGTTTTTCCACACTAATACAAGTGCAAAAGTGGTTTCCTGCACCAACACAAGCACGAAAAGTGGTTTTTCAACACTAACACAAGTGCGAAAAGTGGTTTTTCAACACTAACACAAGTGCGAAAAGTGGTTTTTCCACACTAATACAAGTGCAAAAGTGGTTTCCTGCACCAACACAAGTGCGAAAAGTGGTTTTTCAACACTAACACAAGTGCGAAAAGTGGTTTTTCAACACTATCACAAGTGCAAAAAGTGTTTTTTCCACACTAATACAAGTGCAAAAGTGGTTTCCTGCACCAACACAAGTGCGAAAAGTGGTTTTTCAACACTAACACAAGCGCGAAAAGTGGTTTTTCAACACTAACACAAGTGCGAAAAGTGGTTTTTCAACACTAACACAAGTGCGAAAAGTGGTTTTTCCACACTAATACAAGTGCAAAAGTGGTTTCCTGCACCAACACAATTGCGAAAAGTGGTTTTTCAACACTAATACAAGTGCAAAAGTGGTTTCCTGCACCAACACAAGCACGTAAAGTGGTTTTTCAACACTAACACAAGTGCGAAAAGTGGTTTTTCAACACTATCACAAGTGCAAAAAGTGTTTTTTCCACACTAATACAAGTGCAAAAGTGGTTTTTCAACACTAACACAAGTGCGAAAAGTCGTTTTTCAACACTAACACAAGTGCGAAAAGTCGTTTTTCAACACTAACACAAGTGCGAAAAGTGGTTTTTCCACACTAATACAAGTGCAAAAGTGGTTTCCTGCACCAACACAAGCACGTAAAGTGGTTTTTCAACACTAACACAAGTGCGAAAAGTGGTTTTTCAACACTATCACAAGTGCAAAAAGTGTTTTTTCCACACTAATACAAGTGCAAAAGTGGTTTTTCAACACTAACACAAGTGCGAAAAGTGGTTTTTCAACACTAACACAAGTGCGAAAAGTGGTTTTTCAACACTAACACAAGTGCGAAAAGTGGTTTTTCAACACTAACACAAGTGCGAAAAGTGTTTTTTTCCACACTAATACAAGTGCAAAAGTGGTTTCCTGCACCAACACAAGTGCGAAAAGTGGTTTTTCAACACTAACACAAGTGCGAAAAGTGGTTTTTCAACACTAACACAAGTGCGAAAAGTGGTTTTTCCACACTAATACAAGTGCAAAAGTGGTTTCCTGCACCAACACAAGTGCGAAAAGTGGTTTTTCAACACTAACACAAGTGCGAAAAGTGGTTTTTCAACACTAACACAAGTGCGAAAAGTTGTTTTTCAACACTAACACAAGTGCGAAAAGTGGTTTTTCCACACTAATACAAGTGCAAAAGTGGTTTCCTGCACCAACACAAGTGCAAAAAGTGGTTTTTCAACACTAACACAAGCGCGAAAAGTGGTTTTTCAACACTATCACAAGTGCAAAAAGTGTTTGTTCCACACTAATGCAAGTGCAAAAGTGGTTTCCTGCACCAACACAAGTGCGAAAAGGGTTTTTCAACACTAACACAAGTGCGAAAAGTGGTTTTTCAACACTAACACAAGTGCGAAAAGTGGTTTTTCAACACTAACACAAGTGCGAAAAGTTGTTTTTCCACACTAATACAAGTGCAAAAGTGGTTTCCTGCACCAACACAAGTGCGAAAAGTCGTTTTTCAACACTAACACAAGTGCGAAAAGTCGTTTTTCAACACTAACACAAGTGCGAAAAGTCGTTTTTCCACACTAATACAAGTGCAAAAGTGGTTTCCTGCACCAACACAAGCACGAAAAGTGGTTTTTCAACACTAACACAAGTGCGAAAAGTGGTTTTTCAACACTAACACAAGTGCGAAAAGTGGTTTTTCCACACTAATACAAGTGCAAAAGTGGTTTCCTGCACCAACACAAGTGCGAAAAGTGGTTTTTCAACACTAACACAAGTGCGAAAAGTGGTTTTTCAACACTATCACAAGTGCAAAAAGTGTTTTTTCCACACTAATACAAGTGCAAAAGTGGTTTCCTGCACCAACACAAGTGCGAAAAGTGGTTTTTCAACACTAACACAAGTGCGAAAAGTGGTTTTTCAACACTAACACAAGTGCGAAAAGTGGTTTTTCAACACTAACACAAGTGCGAAAAGTGGTTTTTCCACACTAATACAAGTGCAAAAGTGGTTTCCTGCACCAACACAATTGCGAAAAGTGGTTTTTCAACACTAATACAAGTGCAAAAGTGGTTTCCTGCACCAACACAAGTGCGAAAAGTCGTTTTTCAACACTAACACAAGTGCGAAAAGTGGTTTTTCCACACTAATACAAGTGCAAAAGTGGTTTCCTGCACCAACACAAGCACGTAAAGTGGTTTTTCAACACTAACACAAGTGCGAAAAGTGGTTTTTCAACACTATCACAAGTGCAAAAAGTGTTTTTTCCACACTAATACAAGTGCAAAAGTGGTTTTTCAACACTAACACAAGTGCGAAAAGTCGTTTTTCAACACTAACACAAGTGCGAAAAGTCGTTTTTCAACACTAACACAAGTGCGAAAAGTGGTTTTTCCACACTAATACAAGTGCAAAAGTGGTTTCCTGCACCAACACAAGCACGTAAAGTGGTTTTTCAACACTAACACAAGTGCGAAAAGTGGTTTTTCAACACTAACACAAGTGTGAAAAGTGGTTTTTCAACACTAACACAAGTGCGAAAAGTGTTTTTTTCAACACTAACACAAGTGCGAAAAGTGGTTTCCTGCACCAACACAAGTGCGAAAAGTGGTTTTTCAACACTAACACAAGTGCGAAAAGTGGTTTTTCAACACTAACACAAGTGCAAAAAGTGTTTTTTCCACACTAATACAAGTGTAAAAGTGGTTTCCTGCACCAACACAAGTGCGAAAAGTGGTTTTTCAACACTAACACAAGTGCGAAAAGTCGTTTTTCAACACTAACACAAGTGCGAAAAGTGGTTTTTCCACACTAATACAAGTGCAAAAGTGGTTTCCTGCACCAACACAAGCGCGAAAAGTGGTTTTTCAACACTAACACAAGTGCGAAAAGTGGTTTTTCAACACTATCACAAGTGCAAAAAGTGTTTTTTTCACACTAATACAAGTGCAAAAGTGGTTTTTCAACACTAACACAAGTGCGAAAAGTGGTTTTTCCACACTAATACAAGTGCAAAAGTGGTTTCCTGCACCAACACAAGTGCGAAAAGTGGTTTTTCAACACTAACACAAGTGCGAAAAGTGGTTTTTCAACACTAACACAAGTGCAAAAAGTGTTTTTTTCACACTAATACAAGTGCAAAAGTGGTTTTTCAACACTAACACAAGTGCGAAAAGTGGTTTTCAACACTAACACAAGTGCGAAAAGTGGTTTTTCTACACTAACACAAGTGCGAAAAGTGTTTTTTCCACACTAATACAAGTGCAAAAGTGGTTTCCTGCACCAACACAAGTGCGAAAAGTGGTTTTTCAACACTAACACAAGTGCGAAAAGTGGTTTTTCAACACGAACACAAGTGCGAAAAGTGGTTTTTCCACACTAATACAAGTGCAAAAGTGGTTTCCTGCACCAACACAAGTGCGAAAAGTGGTTTTTCAACACTAACACAAGTGCGAAAAGTGGTTTTTCAACACTATCACAAGTGCAAAAAGTGTTTTTTCCACAATAATACAAGTGCAAAAGTGGTTTCCTGCACCAACCCAAGTGCAAAAAGTGGTTTTTCAACACTAACACAAGTGTGAAAAGTGGTTTTTCAACACTAACACAAGTGCGAAAAGTGGTTTTTCCACACTAATACAAGTGCAAAAGTGGTTTCCTGCACCAACACAAGTGCGAAAAGTGGTTTTTAACACTAACACAAGTGCGAAAAGTGGTTTTTCAACACTATCACAAGTACAAAAAGTGGTTTCCTGCACCAACACAAGTGCGAAAAGTGGTTTTTAACACTAACACAAGTGCGAAAAGTGGTTTTTCAACACTATCACAAGTACAAAAAGTGTTTTTTCCACACTAATACAAGTGCAAAAGTGGTTTCCTGCACCAACACAAGTGCGAAAAGTGGTTTTTCAACACTAACACAAGTGCGAAAAGTGGTTTTTCAACACTAACACAAGTGCAAAAAGTGGTTTTTCCACACTAATACAAGTGCAAAAGTGGTGTCCTGCACCAACACAAGTGCGAAAAGTGGTTTTTCAACACTAACACAAGTGCGAAAAGTGGTTTTTCAACACTATCACAAGTGCAAAAAGTGTTTTTTCCACACTAATACAAGTGCAAAAGTGGTTTCCTGCACCAACACAAGTGCGAAAAGTGGTTTTTCAACACTAACACAAGTGCGAAAAGTGGTTTTTCAACACTAACACAAGTGCGAAAAGTGTTTTTTCCACACTAATACAAGTGCAAAAGTGGTTTCCTGCACCAACACAAGTGCGAAAAGTGGTTTTTCAACACTAACACAAGTGCGAAAAGTGGTTTTTCAACATTATCACAAGTGCAAAAAGTGTTTTTCCACACTAATACAAGTGCAAAAGTGGTTTCCTGCACCAACACAAGTGCGAAAAGTGGTTTTTGAACACTAACACAAGTGCGAAAAGTGGTTTTTCAACACTAACACAAGTGCGGAAAGTGGTTTTTCAACACTATCACAAGTGCGAAAAGTGGTTTTTCAACACTAACACAAGTGCGAAATGTTGTTTTTCCACACTAATACAAGTGCAAAAGTGGTTTCCTGCACCAACACAAGTGCGAAAAGTGGTTTTTCAACACCAACACAAGTGCGAAAAGTGGTTTTTCAACACTATCACAAGTGCAAAAAGTGTTTTTTCCACACTAATACAAGTGCAAAAGTGGTTTCCTGCACCAACACAAGTGCGAAAAGTGGTTTTTCAACACTAACACAAGTGCGAAAAGTGGTTTTTCAACACTATCACAAGTGCAAAAGGTGTTTTTTCCACACTAGTACAAGTGCAAAAGTGGTTTCCTGCACCAACACAAGTGCGAAAAGTGGTTTTTCAACACTAACACAAGTGCGAAAAGTGGTTTTTCAACACTAACACAAGTGCGAAAAGTGGTTTTTCCACACTAATACAAGTGCAAAAGTGGTTTCCTGCACCAACACAAGTGCGAAAAGTCGTTTTTCAACACTAACACAAGTGCGAAAAGTCGTTGTTCAACACTACCACAAGTGCGAAAAGTCGTTTTTCCACACTACTACAAGTACAAAAGTGGTTTCCTGCACCAACACAAGCGCGAAAAGTGGTTTTTCAACACTAACACAAGTGCGAAAAGTGGTTTTTCAACACTAACACAAGTGCGAAAAGTGGTTTTTCAACACTATCACAAGTGCAAAAAGTGTTTTTTCCACACTAATACAAGTGTAAAAGTGGTTTCCTGCACCAACACAAGTGCGAAAAGTGGTTTTTCAACACTAACACAAGTGCGAAAAGTGTTTTTTCAACACTAACACAAGTGCGAAAAGTGGTTTTTCCACACTAATACAAGTGCAAAAGTGGTTTCCTGCACCAACACAAGTGCGAAAAGTGGTTTTTCAACACTAACACAAGTGCGAAAAGTGGTTTTTCAACACTATCACAAGTGCGTAAAGTGGTTTTTCCACACTAACACAAGTGCGAAAAGTGTTTTTTCCACACTAATACAAGTGCAAAAGTGGTTTCCTGCACCAACACAAGTGCGAAAAGTGGTTTTTCAACACTAACACAAGTGCGAAAAGAGGTTTTTCCACACTAATACAAGTGCAAAAGTGGTTTCCTGCACCAACACAAGTGCGAAAAGTGGTTTTTCAACACTAACACAAGTGCGAAAAGTCTTTTTTCAACACTAACACAAGTGCAAAAAGTGGTTTTGCCACACTAATACAAGTGCAAAAGTGGTTTCCTGCACCAACACAAGTGCAAAAAGTGGTTTTTCAACACTAACACAAGTGTTAAAAGTGGTTTTTCAACACTAACACAAGTGCGAAAAGTGGTTTTTCCACACTAATACAAGTGCAAAAGTGGTTTCCTGCACCAACACAAGTGCGAAAAGTGGTTTTTCAACACCAACACAAGTGCGAAAAGTGGTTTTTCAACACTATCACAAGTGCAAAAAGTGTTTTTTCCACACTAATACAAGTGAAAAAGTGGTTTCCTGCACCAACACAAGTGCGAAAAGTGGTTTTTCAACACTAACACAAGTGCGAAAAGTGGTTTTTCAACACTATCACAAGTGCAAATGGTGTTTTTTCCACACTATTACAAGTGCAAAAGTGGTTTCCTGCACCAACACAAGTGCGAAAAGTGGTTTTTCAACACTAACACAAGTGCGAAAAGTGGTTTTTCAACACTAACACAAGTGCGAAAAGTGGTTTTTCCACACTAATACAAGTGCAAAAGTGGTTTCCTGCACCAACACAAGTGCGAAAAGTGGTTTTTCAACACTAACACAAGTGCGAAAAGTGGTTTTTCAACACTAACACAAGTGCGAAAAGTGGTTTTTCAACACTATCACAAGTACAAAAAGTGTTTTTTTCACACTAATACAAGTGCAAAAGTGGTTTCCTGCACCAACACAAGTGCGAAAAGTGGTTTTTCAACACTAACACAAGTGCGAAAAGTGGTTTTTCAACACTAACACAAGTGCGAAAAGTAGTTTTTCCACACTAATACAAGTGCAAAAGTGGTTTCCTGCACCAACACAAGCGCGAAAAGTGGTTTTTCAACACTAACACAAGTGCAAAAAGTGGTTTTTCAACATTATCAGAAGTGCAAAAAGTGTTTTTTCCACACTAATACAAGTGTAAAAGTGGTTTCCTGCACCAACACAAGTGCGAAAAGTCGTTTTTCAACACTAACACAAGTGCGAAAAGTCGTTTTTCAACACTAACACAAGTGCGAAAAGTCGTTTTTCCACACTACTACAAGTGCAAAAGTGGTTTCCTGCACCAACACAAGCACGAAAAGTGGTTTTTCAACACTAACACAAGTGCGAAAAGTGGTTTTTCAACACTAACGCAAGTGCGAAAAGTGGTTTTTCAACACTATCACAAGTGCAAAAAGTGTTTTTTCCACACTAATACAAGTGTAAAAGTGGTTTCCTGCACCAACACAAGCGCGAAAAGTGGTTTTTCAACACTATCACAAGTGCAAAAAGTGTTTTTTCCACACTAATACAAGTGCAAAAGTGGTTTCCTGCACCAACACAAGTGCGAAAAGTGGTTTTTCAACACTAACACAAGTGCGAAAAGTGGTTTTTCCACACTAATACAAGTGCAAAAGTGGTTTCCTGCACCAACACAAGTGCGAAAAGTGGTTTTTCAACACTAACACAAGTGCGAAAAGTCTTTTTTCAACACTAACACAAGTGCAAAAAGTGGTTTTGCCACACTAATACAAGTGCAAAAGTGGTTTCCTGCACCAACACAAGTGCAAAAAGTGGTTTTTCAACACTAACACAAGTGTTAAAAGTGGTTTTTCAACACTAACACAAGTGCGAAAAGTGGTTTTTCAACACTAACACAAGTGCGAAAAGTGGTTTTTCCACACTAATACAAGTGCAAAAGTGGTTTCCTGCACCAACACAAGTGCGAAAAGTGGTTTTTCAACACTATCACAAGTGCAAAAAGTGTTTTTTCCATACTAATACAAGTGCAAAAGTGGTTTCCTGCACCAACACAAGTGCGAAAAGTGGTTTTTCAACACTAACAAAAGTGCGAAAAGTGGTTTTTCAACACTAACACAAGTGCAAAAAGTTGTTTTTACACACTAATATAAGTGCAAAAGTGGTTTCCTGCACCAACACAAGTGCGAAAAGTGGTTTTTCAACACTAACACAAGTGCGAAAAGTCGTTTTTCAACACGAACACAAGTGCGAAAAGTAGTTTTTCCACACTAATACAAGTGCAAAAGTGGTTTCCTGCACCAACACAAGCGCGAAAAGTGGTTTTTCAACACTAACACAAGTGCAAAAAGTGGTTTTTCAACATTATCAGAAGTGCAAAAAGTGTTTTTTCCACACTAATACAAGTGTAAAAGTGGTTTCCTGCACCAACACAAGTGCGAAAAGTCGTTTTTCAACACTAACACAAGTGCGAAAAGTCGTTTTTCAACACTAACACAAGTGCGAAAAGTGGTTTTTCAACACTATCACAAGTGCAAAAAGTGTTTTTTCCACACTAATACAAGTGTAAAAGTGGTTTCCTGCACCAACACAAGCGCGAAAAGTGGTTTTTCAACACTATCACAAGTGCAAAAAGTGTTTGTTCCACACTAATGCAAGTGCAAAAGTGGTTTCCTGCACCAACACAAGTGCGAAAAGTGGTTTTTCAACACTAACACAAGTGCGAAAAGTGGTTTTTCAACACTAACACAAGTGCGAAAAGTGGTTTTTCAACACTAACACAAGTGCGAAAAGTTGTTTTTCCACACTAATACAAGTGCAAAAGTGGTTTCCTGCACCAACACAAGTGCGAAAAGTCGTTTTTCAACACTAACACAAGTGCGAAAAGTCGTTTTTCAACACTAACACAAGTGCGAAAAGTCGTTTTTCCACACTACTACAAGTGCAAAAGTGGTTTCCTGCACCAACACAAGCACGAAAAGTGGTTTTTCAACACTAACACAAGTGCGAAAAGTGGTTTTTCAACACTAACACAAGTGCGAAAAGTGGTTTTTCAACACTATCACAAGTGCAAAAAGTGTTTTTTCCACACTAATACAAGTGTAAAAGTGGTTTCCTGCACCAACACAAGTGCGAAAAGTGGTTTTTCAACACTAACACAAGTGCGAAAAGTGTTTTTTCAACACTAACACAAGTGCGAAAGGTGGTTTTTCCACACTAATACAAGTGCAAAAGTGGTTTCCTCCACCAACACAAGTGCGAAAAGTGGTTTTTCAACACTAACACAAGTGTGAAAAGTGGTTTTTCAACACTATCACAAGTGCGTAAAGTAGTTTTTCCACACTAACACAAGTGCGAAAAGTGTTTTTTCCACACTAATACAAGTGCAAAAGTGGTTTCCTGCACCAACACAAGTGCGAAAAGTGGTTTTTCAACACTAACACAAGTGCGAAAAGTGGTTTTTCCACACTAATACAAGTGCAAAAGTGGTTTCCTGCACCAACACAAGTGCGAAAAGTGGTTTATCAACACTAACACAAGTGCGAAAAGTGTTTTTTCAAAACTAACACAAGTGCGAAAAGTGGTTTTTCCACACTAATACAAGTGCAAAAGTGGTTTCCTGCACCAACACAAGTGCGAAAAGTGGTTTTTTAACACTAACACAAGTGTGAAAAGTGGTTTTTCAACACTATCACAAGTGCAAAAAGTGTTTTTTCCACACTAATACAAGTGCAAAAGTGGTTTCCTGCACCAACACAAGTGCAAAAAGTGGTTTTTCAACACTAACACAAGTGTGAAAAGTGGTTTTTCAACACTAACACAAGTGCGAAAAGTGGTTTTTCCACACTAATACAAGTGCAAAAGTGGTTTCCTGCACCAACACAAGTGCGAAAAGTGGTTTTTCAACACCAACACAAGTGCGAAAAGTGGTTTTTCAACACTATCACAAGTGCAAAAAGTGTTTTTTCCACACTAATACAAGTGCAAAAGTGGTTTCCTGCACCAACACAAGTGCGAAAAGTGGTTTTTCAACACTAACACAAGTGCGAAAAGTGGTTTTTCAACACTATCACAAGTGCAAAAGGTGTTTTTTCCACACTATTACAAGTGCAAAAGTGGTTTCCTGCACCAACACAAGTGCGAAAAGTGGTTTTTCAACACTAACACAAGTGCGAAAAGTGGTTTTTCAACACTAACACAAGTGCGAAAAGTGGTTTTTCCACACTAATACAAGTGCAAAAGTGGTTTCCTGCACCAACACAAGTGCGAAAAGTCGTTTTTCAACACTAACACAAGTGCGAAAAGTCGTTTTTCAACACTAACACAAGTGCGAAAAGTCGTTTTTCCACACTACTACAAGTACAAAAGTGGTTTCCTGCACCAACACAAGCGCGAAAAGTGGTTTTTCAACACTAACACAAGTGCGAAATGTGGTTTTTCAACACTAACACAAGTGCGAAAAGTGGTTTTTCAACACTATCACAAGTGCAAAAAGTGTTTTTTCCACACTAATACAAGTGTAAAAGTGGTTTCCTGCACCAACACAAGTGCGAAAAGTGGTTTTTCAACACTAACACAAGTGCGAATAGTGTTTTTTCAACACTAACACAAGTGCGAAAAGTGGTTTTTCCACACTAATACAAGTGCAAAAGTGGTTTCCTGCACCAACACAAGTGCGAAAAGTGGTTTTTCAACACTAACACAAGTGCGAAAAGTGGTTTTTCAACACTATCACAAGTGCGTAAAGTGGTTTTTCCACACTAACACAAGTGCGAAAAGTGTTTTTTCCACACTAATACAAGTGCAAAAGTGGTTTCCTGCACCAACACAAGTGCGAAAAGTGTTTTTTCAACACTAACACAAGTGCGAAAAGAGGTTTTTCCACACTAATACAAGTGCAAAAGTGGTTTCCTGCACCAACACAAGTGCGAAAAGTGGTTTTTCAACACTAACACAAGTGCGAAAAGTCTTTTTTCAACACTAACACAAGTGCAAAAAGTGGTTTTGCCACACTAATGCAAGTGCAAAAGTGGTTTCCTGCACCAACACAAGTGCAAAAAGTGGTTTTTCAACACTAACACAAGTGTTAAAAGTGGTTTTTCAACACTAACACAAGTGCGAAAAGTGGTTTTTCCACACTAATACAAGTGCAAAAGTGGTTTCCTGCACCAACACAAGTGCGAAAAGTGGTTTTTCAACACCAACACAAGTGCGAAACGTGGTTTTTCAACACTATCACAAGTGCAAAAAGTGTTTTTTCCACACTAATACAAGTGCAAAAGTGGTTTCCTGCACCAACACAAGTGCGAAAAGTGGTTTTTCAACACTAACACAAGTGCGAAAAGTGGTTTTTCAACACTATCACAAGTGCAAATGGTGTTTTTTCCACACTATTACAAGTGCAAAAGTGGTTTCCTGCACCAACACAAGTGCGAAAAGTGGTTTTTCAACACTAACACAAGTGCGAAAAGTGGTTTTTCAACACTAACACAAGTGCGAAAAGTGGTTTTTCCACACTAATACAAGTGCAAAAGTGGTTTCCTGCACCAACACAAGTGCGAAAAGTGGTTTTTCAACACTAACACAAGTGCGAAAAGTGGTTTTTCAACACTAACACAAGTGCGAAAAGTGGTTTTTCAACACTATCACAAGTACAAAAAGTGTTTTTTTCACACTAATACAAGTGCAAAAGTGGTTTCCTGCACCAACACAAGTGCGAAAAGTGGTTTTTCAACACTAACACAAGTGCGAAAAGTGGTTTTTCAACACTAACACAAGTGCGAAAAGTAGTTTTTCCACACTAATACAAGTGCAAAAGTGGTTTCCTGCACCAACACAAGCGCGAAAAGTGGTTTTTCAACACTAACACAAGTGCAAAAAGTGGTTTTTCAACATTATCAGAAGTGCAAAAAGTGTTTTTTCCACACTAATACAAGTGTAAAAGTGGTTTCCTGCACCAACACAAGTGCAAAAAGTGGTTTTTCAACACTAACACAAGTGCGAAAAGTGGTTTTTCAACACTAACACAAGTGCGAAAAGTGGTTTTTCAACACTACCACAAGTGCAAAAAGTGTTTTTTCCACACTAATACAAGTGTAAAAGTGGTTTCCTGCACCAACACAAGCGCGAAAAGTGGTTTTTCAACACTATCACAAGTGCAAAAAGTGTTTTTTCCACACTAATACAAGTGCAAAAGTGGTTTCCTGCACCAACACAAGTGCGAAAAGTGGTTTTTCAACACTAACACAAGTGCGAAAAGTGGTTTTTCCACACTAATACAAGTGCAAAAGTGGTTTCCTGCACCAACACAAGTGCGAAAAGTGGTTTTTCAACACTAACACAAGTGCGAAAAGTCTTTTTTCAACACTAACACAAGTGCAAAAAGTGGTTTTGCCACACTAATACAAGTGCAAAAGTGGTTTCCTGCACCAACACAAGTGCAAAAAGTGGTTTTGCAACACTAACACAAGTGTTAAAAGTGGTTTTTCAACACTAACACAAGTGCGAAAAGTGGTTTTTCCACACTAATACAAGTGCAAAAGTGGTTTCCTGCACCAACACAAGTGCGAAAAGTGGTTTTTCAACACCAACACAAGTGCGAAAAGTGGTTTTTCAACACTATCACAAGTGCAAAAAGTGTTTTTCCACACTAATACAAGTGCAAAAGTGGTTTCCTGCACCAACACAAGTGCGAAAAGTGGTTTTTCAACACTAACACAAGTGCGAAAAGTGGTTTTTCAACACTATCACAAGTGCAAAAGGTGTTTTTTCCACACTATTACAAGTGCAAAAGTGGTTTCCTGCACCAACACAAGTGCGAAAAGTGGTTTTTCAACACTAACACAAGTGCGAAAAGTGGTTTTTCAACACTAACACAAGTGCGAAAAGTGGTTTTTCCACACTAATACAAGTGCAAAAGTGGTTTCCTGCACCAACACAAGTGCGAAAAGTGGTTTTTCAACACTAACACAAGTGCGAAAAGTGGTTTTTCAACACTATCACAAGTACAAAAAGTGTTTTTTTCACACTAATACAAGTGCAAAAGTGGTTTCCTGCACCAACACAAGTGCGAAAAGTGGTTTTTCAACACTAACACAAGTGCGAAAAGTGGTTTTTCAACACTAACACAAGTGCGAAAAGTAGTTTTTCCACACTAATACAAGTGCAAAAGTGGTTTCCTGCACCAACACAAGCGCGAAAAGTGGTTTTTCAACACTAACACAAGTGCAAAAAGTGGTTTTTCAACATTATCAGAAGTGCAAAAAGTGTTTTTTCCACACTAATACAAGTGTAAAAGTGGTTTCCTGCACCAACACAAGTGCGAAAAGTCGTTTTTCAACACTAACACAAGTGCGAAAAGTCGTTTTTCAACACTAACACAAGTGCGAAAAGTCGTTTTTCCACACTACTACAAGTGCAAAAGTGGTTTCCTGCACCAACACAAGCACGAAAAGTGGTTTTTCAACACTAACACAAGTGCGAAAAGTGGTTTTTCAACACTAACACAAGTGCGAAAAGTGGTTTTTCAACACTATCACAAGTGCAAAAAGTGTTTTTTCCACACTAATACAAGTGTAAAAGTGGTTTCCTGCACCAACACAAGCGCGAAAAGTGGTTTTTCAACACTATCACAAGTGCAAAAAGTGTTTGTTCCACACTAATGCA
Organism: Myxine glutinosa; assembly: GCF_964187855.1. Lineage (NCBI taxonomy): Eukaryota > Metazoa > Chordata > Myxini > Myxiniformes > Myxinidae > Myxine > Myxine glutinosa. Next base: position 25,633 of record NW_027619498.1, read on the forward strand.
AGTGCAAAAGTGGTTTCCTGCACCAAAACAAGTGCGAAAAGTGGTTTTTCAACACTAACACAAGTGCGAAAAGTGGTTTTTCAACACTAACACAAGTGCGAAAAGTGGTTTTTCAACACTAACACAAGTGCGAAAAGTTGTTTTTCCACACTAATACAAGTGCAAAAGTGGTTTCCTGCACCAACACAAGTGCGAAAAGTCATTTTTCAACACTAACACAAGTGCGAAAAGTCGTTTTTCAACACTAACACAAGTGCGAAAAGTCGTTTTTCCACACTACTACAAGTGCAAAAGTGGTTTCCTGCACCAACACAAGCGCGAAAAGTGGTTTTTCAACACTAACACAAGTGCGAAAAGTGGTTTTTCAACACTAACACAAGTGCGAAAAGTGGTTTTTCAACACTATCACAAGTGCAAAAAGTGTTTTTTCCACACTAATACAAGTGTAAAAGTGGTTTCCTGCACCAACACAAGTGCGAAAAGTGGTTTTTCAACACTAACACAAGTGCGAAAAGTGTTTTTTCAACACTAACACAAGTGCGAAAAGTGGTTTTTCCACACTAATACAAGTGCAAAAGTGGTTTCCTGCACCAACACAAGTGCGAAAAGTGGTTTTTCAACACTAACACAAGTGTGAAAAGTGGTTTTTCAACACTATCACAAGTGCGTAAAGTGGTTTTTCCACACTAACACAAGTGCGAAAAGTGTTTTTTTCACACTAATACAAGTGCAAAAGTGGTTTCCTGCACCAACACAAGTGCGTAAAGTGGTTTTTCAACACTAACACAAGTGCAAAAAGTTGTTTTTACACACTAATATAAGTGCAAAAGTGGTTTCCTGCACCAACACAAGTGCGAAAAGTGGTTTTTCAACACTAACACAAGTGCGAAAAGTCGTTTTTCAACACGAACACAAGTGCGAAAAGTAGTTTTTCCACACTAATACAAGTGCAAAAGTGGTTTCCTGCACCAACACAAGCGCGAAAAGTGGTTTTTCAACACTAACACAAGTGCAAAAAGTGGTTTTTCAACATTATCAGAAGTGCAAAAAGTGTTTTTTCCACACTAATACAAGTGTAAAAGTGGTTTCCTGCACCAACACAAGTGCGAAAAGTCGTTTTTCAACACTAACACAAGTGCGAAAAGTCGTTTTTCAACACTAACACAAGTGCGAAAAGTGGTTTTTCAACACTATCACAAGTGCAAAAAGTGTTTTTTCCACACTAATACAAGTGTAAAAGTGGTTTCCTGCACCAACACAAGCGCGAAAAGTGGTTTTTCAACACTATCACAAGTGCAAAAAGTGTTTGTTCCACACTAATGCAAGTGCAAAAGTGGTTTCCTGCACCAACACAAGTGCGAAAAGTGGTTTTTCAACACTAACACAAGTGCGAAAAGTGGTTTTTCAACACTAACACAAGTGCGAAAAGTGGTTTTTCAACACTAACACAAGTGCGAAAAGTTGTTTTTCCACACTAATACAAGTGCAAAAGTGGTTTCCTGCACCAACACAAGTGCGAAAAGTCGTTTTTCAACACTAACACAAGTGCGAAAAGTCGTTTTTCAACACTAACACAAGTGCGAAAAGTCGTTTTTTCCACACTACTACAAGTGCAAAAGTGGTTTCCTGCACCAACACAAGCACGAAAAGTGGTTTTTCAACACTAACACAAGTGCGAAAAGTGGTTTTTCAACACTAACACAAGTGCGAAAAGTGGTTTTTCAACACTATCACAAGTGCAAAAAGTGTTTTTTCCACACTAATACAAGTGTAAAAGTGGTTTCCTGCACCAACACAAGTGCGAAAAGTGGTTTTTCAACACTAACACAAGTGCGAAAAGTGTTTTTTCAACACTAACACAAGTGCGAAAGGTGGTTTTTCCACACTAATACAAGTGCAAAAGTGGTTTCCTGCACCAACACAAGTGCGAAAAGTGGTTTTTCAACACTAACACAAGTGTGAAAAGTGGTTTTTCAACACTATCACAAGTGCGTAAAGTAGTTTTTCCACACTAACACAAGTGCGAAAAGTGTTTTTTCCACACTAATACAAGTGCAAAAGTGGTTTCCTGCACCAACACAAGTGCGAAAAGTGGTTTTTCAACACTAACACAAGTGCGAAAAGTGGTTTTTCCACACTAATACAAGTGCAAAAGTGGTTTCCTGCACCAACACAAGTGCGAAAAGTGGTTTATCAACACTAACACAAGTGCGAAAAGTGTTTTTTCAAAACTAACACAAGTGCGAAAAGTGGTTTTTCCACACTAATACAAGTGCAAAAGTGGTTTCCTGCACCAACACAAGTGCGAAAAGTGGTTTTTCAACACCAACACAAGTGCGAAAAGTCGTTTTTCAACACTAACACAAGTGCGAAAAGTGGTTTTTCAACACTATCACAAGTGCAAAAAGTGTTTTTTCCACACTAATACAAGTGTAAAAGTGGTTTCCTGCACCAACACAAGCGCGAAAAGTGGTTTTTCAACACTATCACAAGTGCAAAAAGTGTTTGTTCCACACTAATGCAAGTGCAAAAGTGGTTTCCTGCACCAACACAAGTGCGAAAAGTGGTTTTTCAACACTAACACAAGTGCGAAAAGTGGTTTTTCAACACTAACACAAGTGCGAAAAGTGGTTTTTCAACACTAACACAAGTGCGAAAAGTTGTTTTTCCACACTAATACAAGTGCAAAAGTGGTTTCCTGCACCAACACAAGTGCGAAAAGTCGTTTTTCAACACTAACACAAGTGCGAAAAGTCGTTTTTCAACACTAACACAAGTGCGAAAAGTCGTTTTTCCACACTACTACAAGTGCAAAAGTGGTTTCCTGCACCAACACAAGCACGAAAAGTGGTTTTTCAACACTAACACAAGTGCGAAAAGTGGTTTTTCAACACTAACACAAGTGCGAAAAGTGGTTTTTCAACACTATCACAAGTGCAAAAAGTGTTTTTTCCACACTAATACAAGTGTAAAAGTGGTTTCCTGCACCAACACAAGTGCGAAAAGTGGTTTTTCAACACTAACACAAGTGCGAAAAGTGTTTTTTCAACACTAACACAAGTGCGAAAGGTGGTTTTTCCACACTAATACAAGTGCAAAAGTGGTTTCCTGCACCAACACAAGTGCGAAAAGTGGTTTTTCAACACTAACACAAGTGTGAAAAGTGGTTTTTCAACACTATCACAAGTGCGTAAAGTAGTTTTTCCACACTAACACAAGTGCGAAAAGTGTTTTTTCCACACTAATACAAGTGCAAAAGTGGTTTCCTGCACCAACACAAGTGCGAAAAGTGGTTTTTCAACACTAACACAAGTGCGAAAAGTGGTTTTTCCACACTAATACAAGTGCAAAAGTGGTTTCCTGCACCAACACAAGTGCGAAAAGTGGTTTATCAACACTAACACAAGTGCGAAAAGTGTTTTTTCAAAACTAACACAAGTGCGAAAAGTGGTTTTTCCACACTAATACAAGTGCAAAAGTGGTTTCCTGCACCAACACAAGTGCGAAAAGTGGTTTTTTAACACTAACACAAGTGTGAAAAGTGGTTTTTCAACACTATCACAAGTGCAAAAAGTGTTTTTTCCACACTAATACAAGTGCAAAAGTGGTTTCCTGCACCAACACAAGTGCAAAAAGTGGTTTTTCAACACTAACACAAGTGTGAAAAGTGGTTTTTCAACACTAACACAAGTGCGAAAAGTGGTTTTTCCACACTAATACAAGTGCAAAAGTGGTTTCCTGCACCAACACAAGTGCGAAAAGTGGTTTTTCAACACCAACACAAGTGCGAAAAGTGGTTTTTCAACACTATCACAAGTGCAAAAAGTGTTTTTTCCACACTAATACAAGTGCAAAAGTGGTTTCCTGCACCAACACAAGTGCGAAAAGTGGTTTTTCAACACTAACACAAGTGCGAAAAGTGGTTTTTCAACACTATCACAAGTGCAAAAGGTGTTTTTTCCACACTATTACAAGTGCAAAAGTGGTTTCCTGCACCAACACAAGTGCGAAAAGTGGTTTTTCAACACTAACACAAGTGCGAAAAGTGGTTTTTCAACACTAACACAAGTGCGAAAAGTGGTTTTTCCACACTAATACAAGTGCAAAAGTGGTTTCCTGCACCAACACAAGTGCGAAAAGTCGTTTTTCAACACTAACACAAGTGCGAAAAGTCGTTTTTCAACACTAACACAAGTGCGAAAAGTCGTTTTTCCACACTACTACAAGTACAAAAGTGGTTTCCTGCACCAACACAAGCGCGAAAAGTGGTTTTTCAACACTAACACAAGTGCGAAAAGTGGTTTTTCAACACTAACACAAGTGCGAAAAGTGGTTTTTCAACACTATCACAAGTGCAAAAAGTGTTTTTTCCACACTAATACAAGTGTAAAAGTGGTTTCCTGCACCAACACAAGTGCGAAAAGTGGTTTTTCAACACTAACACAAGTGCGAAAAGTGTTTTTTCAACACTAACACAAGTGCGAAAAGTGGTTTTTCCACACTAATACAAGTGCAAAAGTGGTTTCCTGCACCAACACAAGTGCGAAAAGTGGTTTTTCAACACTAACACAAGTGCGAAAAGTGGTTTTTCAACACTATCACAAGTGCGTAAAGTGGTTTTTCCACACTAACACAAGTGCGAAAAGTGTTTTTTCCACACTAATACAAGTGCAAAAGTGGTTTCCTGCACCAACACAAGTGCGAAAAGTGGTTTTTCAACACTAACACAAGTGCGAAAAGAGGTTTTTCCACACTAATACAAGTGCAAAAGTGGTTTCCTGCACCAACACAAGTGCGAAAAGTGGTTTTTCAACACTAACACAAGTGCGAAAAGTCTTTTTTCAACACTAACACAAGTGCAAAAAGTGGTTTTGCCACACTAATACAAGTGCAAAAGTGGTTTCCTGCACCAACACAAGTGCAAAAAGTGGTTTTTCAACACTAACACAAGTGTTAAAAGTGGTTTTTCAACACTAACACAAGTGCGAAAAGTGGTTTTTCCACACTAATACAAGTGCAAAAGTGGTTTCCTGCACCAACACAAGTGCGAAAAGTGGTTTTTCAACACCAACACAAGTGCGAAACGTGGTTTTTCAACACTATCACAAGTGCAAAAAGTGTTTTTTCCACACTAATACAAGTGCAAAAGTGGTTTCCTGCACCAACACAAGTGCGAAAAGTGGTTTTTCAACACTAACACAAGTGCGAAAAGTGGTTTTTCAACACTATCACAAGTGCAAATGGTGTTTTTTCCACACTATTACAAGTGCAAAAGTGGTTTCCTGCACCAACACAAGTGCGAAAAGTGGTTTTTCAACACTAACACAAGTGCGAAAAGTGGTTTTTCAGAACTAACACAAGTGCGAAAAGTGGTTTTTCCACACTAATACAAGTGCAAAAGTGGTTTCCTGCACCAACACAAGTGCGAAAAGTGGTTTTTCAACACTAACACAAGTGCGAAAAGTGGTTTTTCAACACTAACACAAGTGCGAAAAGTGGTTTTTCAACACTATCACAAGTACAAAAAGTGTTTTTTTCACACTAATACAAGTGCAAAAGTGGTTTCCTGCACCAACACAAGTGCGAAAAGTGGTTTTTCAACACTAACACAAGTGCGAAAAGTGGTTTTTCAACACTAACACAAGTGCGAAAAGTAGTTTTTCCACACTAATACAAGTGCAAAAGTGGTTTCCTGCACCAACACAAGCGCGAAAAGTGGTTTTTCAACACTAACACAAGTGCAAAAAGTGGTTTTTCAACATTATCAGAAGTGCAAAAAGTGTTTTTTCCACACTAATACAAGTGTAAAAGTGGTTTCCTGCACCAACACAAGTGCAAAAAGTGGTTTTTCAACACTAACACAAGTGCGAAAAGTGGTTTTTCAACACTAACACAAGTGCGAAAAGTGGTTTTTCAACACTATCACAAGTGCAAAAAGTGTTTTTTCCACACTAATACAAGTGTAAAAGTGGTTTCCTGCACCAACACAAGCGCGAAAAGTGGTTTTTCAACACTATCACAAGTGCAAAAAGTGTTTTTTCCACACTAATACAAGTGCAAAAGTGGTTTCCTGCACCAACACAAGTGCGAAAAGTGGTTTTTCAACACTAACACAAGTGCGAAAAGTGGTTTTTCCACACTAATACAAGTGCAAAAGTGGTTTCCTGCACCAACACAAGTGCGAAAAGTGGTTTTTCAACACTAACACAAGTGCGAAAAGTCTTTTTTCAACACTAACACAAGTGCAAAAAGTGGTTTTGCCACACTAATACAAGTGCAAAAGTGGTTTCCTGCACCAACACAAGTGCAAAAAGTGGTTTTTCAACACTAACACAAGTGTTAAAAGTGGTTTTTCAACACTAACACAAGTGCAAAAAGTGGTTTTTCCACACTAATACAAGTGCAAAAGTGGTTTCCTGCACCAACACAAGTGCGAAAAGTGGTTTTTCAACACCAACACAAGTGCGAAAAGTGGTTTTTCAACACTATCACAAGTGCAAAAAGTGTTTTTTCCACACTAATACAAGTGCAAAAGTGGTTTCCTGCACCAACACAAGTGCGAAAAGTGGTTTTTCAACACTAACACAAGTGCGAAAAGTGGTTTTTCAACACTATCACAAGTGCAAAAGGTGTTTTTTCCACACTATTACAAGTGCAAAAGTGGTTTCCTGCACCAACACAAGTGCGAAAAGTGGTTTTTCAACACTAACACAAGTGCGAAAAGTGGTTTTTCAACACTAACACAAGTGCGAAAAGTGGTTTTTCCACACTAATACAAGTGCAAAAGTGGTTTCCTGCACCAACACAAGTGCGAAAAGTGGTTTTTCAACACTAACACAAGTGCGAAAAGTGGTTTTTCAACACTATCACAAGTACAAAAAGTGTTTTTTTCACACTAATACAAGTGCAAAAGTGGTTTCCTGCACCAACACAAGTGCGAAAAGTGGTTTTTCAACACTAACACAAGTGCGAAAAGTGGTTTTTCAACACTAACACAAGTGCGAAAAGTGGTTTTTCAACACTATCACAAGTGCAAAAAGTGTTTTTTCCACACTAATACAAGTGTAAAAGTGGTTTCCTGCACCAACACAAGCGCGAAAAGTGGTTTTTCAACACTATCACAAGTGCAAAAAGTGTTTGTTCCACACTAATGCAAGTGCAAAAGTGGTTTCCTGCACCAAAACAAGTGCGAAAAGTGGTTTTTCAACACTAACACAAGTGCGAAAAGTGGTTTTTCAACACTAACACAAGTGCGAAAAGTGGTTTTTCAACACTAACACAAGTGCGAAAAGTTGTTTTTCCACACTAATACAAGTGCAAAAGTGGTTTCCTGCACCAACACAAGTGCGAAAAGTCATTTTTCAACACTAACACAAGTGCGAAAAGTCGTTTTTCAACACTAACACAAGTGCGAAAAGTCGTTTTTCCACACTACTACAAGTGCAAAAGTGGTTTCCTGCACCAACACAAGCGCGAAAAGTGGTTTTTCAACACTAACACAAGTGCGAAAAGTGGTTTTTCAACACTAACACAAGTGCGAAAAGTGGTTTTTCAACACTATCACAAGTGCAAAAAGTGTTTTTTCCACACTAATACAAGTGTAAAAGTGGTTTCCTGCACCAACACAAGTGCGAAAAGTGGTTTTTCAACACTAACACAAGTGCGAAAAGTGTTTTTTCAACACTAACACAAGTGCGAAAAGTGGTTTTTCCACACTAATACAAGTGCAAAAGTGGTTTCCTGCACCAACACAAGTGCGAAAAGTGGTTTTTCAACACTAACACAAGTGTGAAAAGTGGTTTTTCAACACTATCACAAGTGCGTAAAGTGGTTTTTCCACACTAACACAAGTGCGAAAAGTGTTTTTTTCACACTAATACAAGTGCAAAAGTGGTTTCCTGCACCAACACAAGTGCGTAAAGTGGTTTTTCAACACTAACACAAGTGCAAAAAGTTGTTTTTACACACTAATATAAGTGCAAAAGTGGTTTCCTGCACCAACACAAGTGCGAAAAGTGGTTTTTCAACACTAACACAAGTGCGAAAAGTCGTTTTTCAACACGAACACAAGTGCGAAAAGTAGTTTTTCCACACTAATACAAGTGCAAAAGTGGTTTCCTGCACCAACACAAGCGCGAAAAGTGGTTTTTCAACACTAACACAAGTGCAAAAAGTGGTTTTTCAACATTATCAGAAGTGCAAAAAGTGTTTTTTCCACACTAATACAAGTGTAAAAGTGGTTTCCTGCACCAACACAAGTGCGAAAAGTCGTTTTTCAACACTAACACAAGTGCGAAAAGTCGTTTTTCAACACTAACACAAGTGCGAAAAGTGGTTTTTCAACACTATCACAAGTGCAAAAAGTGTTTTTTCCACACTAATACAAGTGTAAAAGTGGTTTCCTGCACCAACACAAGCGCGAAAAGTGGTTTTTCAACACTATCACAAGTGCAAAAAGTGTTTGTTCCACACTAATGCAAGTGCAAAAGTGGTTTCCTGCACCAACACAAGTGCGAAAAGTGGTTTTTCAACACTAACACAAGTGCGAAAAGTGGTTTTTCAACACTAACACAAGTGCGAAAAGTGGTTTTTCAACACTAACACAAGTGCGAAAAGTTGTTTTTCCACACTAATACAAGTGCAAAAGTGGTTTCCTGCACCAACACAAGTGCGAAAAGTCGTTTTTCAACACTAACACAAGTGCGAAAAGTCGTTTTTCAACACTAACACAAGTGCGAAAAGTCGTTTTTCCACACTACTACAAGTGCAAAAGTGGTTTCCTGCACCAACACAAGCACGAAAAGTGGTTTTTCAACACTAACACAAGTGCGAAAAGTGGTTTTTCAACACTAACACAAGTGCGAAAAGTGGTTTTTCAACACTATCACAAGTGCAAAAAGTGTTTTTTCCACACTAATACAAGTGTAAAAGTGGTTTCCTGCACCAACACAAGTGCGAAAAGTGGTTTTTCAACACTAACACAAGTGCGAAAAGTGTTTTTTCAACACTAACACAAGTGCGAAAGGTGGTTTTTCCACACTAATACAAGTGCAAAAGTGGTTTCCTGCACCAACACAAGTGCGAAAAGTGGTTTTTCAACACTAACACAAGTGTGAAAAGTGGTTTTTCAACACTATCACAAGTGCGTAAAGTAGTTTTTCCACACTAACACAAGTGCGAAAAGTGTTTTTTCCACACTAATACAAGTGCAAAAGTGGTTTCCTGCACCAACACAAGTGCGAAAAGTGGTTTTTCAACACTAACACAAGTGCGAAAAGTGGTTTTTCCACACTAATACAAGTGCAAAAGTGGTTTCCTGCACCAACACAAGTGCGAAAAGTGGTTTATCAACACTAACACAAGTGCGAAAAGTGTTTTTTCAAAACTAACACAAGTGCGAAAAGTGGTTTTTCCACACTAATACAAGTGCAAAAGTGGTTTCCTGCACCAACACAAGTGCGAAAAGTGGTTTTTCAACACCAACACAAGTGCGAAAAGTCGTTTTTCAACACTAACACAAGTGCGAAAAGTGGTTTTTCAACACTATCACAAGTGCAAAAAGTGTTTTTTCCACACTAATACAAGTGTAAAAGTGGTTTCCTGCACCAACACAAGCGCGAAAAGTGGTTTTTCAACACTATCACAAGTGCAAAAAGTGTTTGTTCCACACTAATGCAAGTGCAAAAGTGGTTTCCTGCACCAACACAAGTGCGAAAAGTGGTTTTTCAACACTAACACAAGTGCGAAAAGTGGTTTTTCAACACTAACACAAGTGCGAAAAGTGGTTTTTCAACACTAACACAAGTGCGAAAAGTTGTTTTTCCACACTAATACAAGTGCAAAAGTGGTTTCCTGCACCAACACAAGTGCGAAAAGTCGTTTTTCAACACTAACACAAGTGCGAAAAGTCGTTTTTCAACACTAACACAAGTGCGAAAAGTCGTTTTTCCACACTACTACAAGTGCAAAAGTGGTTTCCTGCACCAACACAAGCACGAAAAGTGGTTTTTCAACACTAACACAAGTGCGAAAAGTGGTTTTTCAACACTAACACAAGTGCGAAAAGTGGTTTTTCAACACTATCACAAGTGCAAAAAGTGTTTTTTCCACACTAATACAAGTGTAAAAGTGGTTTCCTGCACCAACACAAGTGCGAAAAGTGGTTTTTCAACACTAACACAAGTGCGAAAAGTGTTTTTTCAACACTAACACAAGTGCGAAAGGTGGTTTTTCCACACTAATACAAGTGCAAAAGTGGTTTCCTGCACCAACACAAGTGCGAAAAGTGGTTTTTCAACACTAACACAAGTGTGAAAAGTGGTTTTTCAACACTATCACAAGTGCGTAAAGTAGTTTTTCCACACTAACACAAGTGCGAAAAGTGTTTTTTCCACACTAATACAAGTGCAAAAGTGGTTTCCTGCACCAACACAAGTGCGAAAAGTGGTTTTTCAACACTAACACAAGTGCGAAAAGTGGTTTTTCCACACTAATACAAGTGCAAAAGTGGTTTCCTGCACCAACACAAGTGCGAAAAGTGGTTTATCAACACTAACACAAGTGCGAAAAGTGTTTTTTCAAAACTAACACAAGTGCGAAAAGTGGTTTTTCCACACTAATACAAGTGCAAAAGTGGTTTCCTGCACCAACACAAGTGCGAAAAGTGGTTTTTTAACACTAACACAAGTGTGAAAAGTGGTTTTTCAACACTATCACAAGTGCAAAAAGTGTTTTTTCCACACTAATACAAGTGCAAAAGTGGTTTCCTGCACCAACACAAGTGCAAAAAGTGGTTTTTCAACACTAACACAAGTGTGAAAAGTGGTTTTTCAACACTAACACAAGTGCGAAAAGTGGTTTTTCCACACTAATACAAGTGCAAAAGTGGTTTCCTGCACCAACACAAGTGCGAAAAGTGGTTTTTCAACACCAACACAAGTGCGAAAAGTGGTTTTTCAACACTATCACAAGTGCAAAAAGTGTTTTTTCCACACTAATACAAGTGCAAAAGTGGTTTCCTGCACCAACACAAGTGCGAAAAGTGGTTTTTCAACACTAACACAAGTGCGAAAAGTGGTTTTTCAACACTATCACAAGTGCAAAAGGTGTTTTTTCCACACTATTACAAGTGCAAAAGTGGTTTCCTGCACCAACACAAGTGCGAAAAGTGGTTTTTCAACACTAACACAAGTGCGAAAAGTGGTTTTTCAACACTAACACAAGTGCGAAAAGTGGTTTTTTCCACACTAATACAAGTGCAAAAGTGGTTTCCTGCACCAACACAAGTGCGAAAAGTCGTTTTTCAACACTAACACAAGTGCGAAAAGTCGTTTTTCAACACTAACACAAGTGCGAAAAGTCGTTTTTCCACACTACTACAAGTACAAAAGTGGTTTCCTGCACCAACACAAGCGCGAAAAGTGGTTTTTCAACACTAACACAAGTGCGAAAAGTGGTTTTTCAACACTAACACAAGTGCGAAAAGTGGTTTTTCAACACTATCACAAGTGCAAAAAGTGTTTTTTCCACACTAATACAAGTGTAAAAGTGGTTTCCTGCACCAACACAAGTGCGAAAAGTGGTTTTTCAACACTAACACAAGTGCGAAAAGTGTTTTTTCAACACTAACACAAGTGCGAAAAGTGGTTTTTCCACACTAATACAAGTGCAAAAGTGGTTTCCTGCACCAACACAAGTGCGAAAAGTGGTTTTTCAACACTAACACAAGTGCGAAAAGTGGTTTTTCAACACTATCACAAGTGCGTAAAGTGGTTTTTCCACACTAACACAAGTGCGAAAAGTGTTTTTTTCCACACTAATACAAGTGCAAAAGTGGTTTCCTGCACCAACACAAGTGCGAAAAGTGGTTTTTCAACACTAACACAAGTGCGAAAAGAGGTTTTTCCACACTAATACAAGTGCAAAAGTGGTTTCCTGCACCAACACAAGTGCGAAAAGTGGTTTTTCAACACTAACACAAGTGCGAAAAGTCTTTTTTCAACACTAACACAAGTGCAAAAAGTGGTTTTGCCACACTAATACAAGTGCAAAAGTGGTTTCCTGCACCAACACAAGTGCAAAAAGTGGTTTTTCAACACTAACACAAGTGTTAAAAGTGGTTTTTCAACACTAACACAAGTGCGAAAAGTGGTTTTTCCACACTAATACAAGTGCAAAAGTGGTTTCCTGCACCAACACAAGTGCGAAAAGTGGTTTTTCAACACCAACACAAGTGCGAAACGTGGTTTTTCAACACTATCACAAGTGCAAAAAGTGTTTTTTCCACACTAATACAAGTGCAAAAGTGGTTTCCTGCACCAACACAAGTGCGAAAAGTGGTTTTTTCAACACTAACACAAGTGCGAAAAGTGGTTTTTCAACACTATCACAAGTGCAAATGGTGTTTTTTCCACACTATTACAAGTGCAAAAGTGGTTTCCTGCACCAACACAAGTGCGAAAAGTGGTTTTTCAACACTAACACAAGTGCGAAAAGTGGTTTTTCAGAACTAACACAAGTGCGAAAAGTGGTTTTTCCACACTAATACAAGTGCAAAAGTGGTTTCCTGCACCAACACAAGTGCGAAAAGTGGTTTTTCAACACTAACACAAGTGCGAAAAGTGGTTTTTCAACACTAACACAAGTGCGAAAAGTGGTTTTTCAACACTATCACAAGTACAAAAAGTGTTTTTTTCACACTAATACAAGTGCAAAAGTGGTTTCCTGCACCAACACAAGTGCGAAAAGTGGTTTTTCAACACTAACACAAGTGCGAAAAGTGGTTTTTCAACACTAACACAAGTGCGAAAAGTAGTTTTTCCACACTAATACAAGTGCAAAAGTGGTTTCCTGCACCAACACAAGCGCGGAAAAGTGGTTTTTCAACACTAACACAAGTGCAAAAAGTGGTTTTTCAACATTATCAGAAGTGCAAAAAGTGTTTTTTCCACACTAATACAAGTGTAAAAGTGGTTTCCTGCACCAACACAAGTGCAAAAAGTGGTTTTTCAACACTAACACAAGTGCGAAAAGTGGTTTTTCAACACTAACACAAGTGCGAAAAGTGGTTTTTCAACACTATCACAAGTGCAAAAAGTGTTTTTTCCACACTAATACAAGTGTAAAAGTGGTTTCCTGCACCAACACAAGCGCGAAAAGTGGTTTTTCAACACTATCACAAGTGCAAAAAGTGTTTTTTCCACACTAATACAAGTGCAAAAGTGGTTTCCTGCACCAACACAAGTGCGAAAAGTGGTTTTTCAACACTAACACAAGTGCGAAAAGTGGTTTTTCCACACTAATACAAGTGCAAAAGTGGTTTCCTGCACCAACACAAGTGCGAAAAGTGGTTTTTCAACACTAACACAAGTGCGAAAAGTCTTTTTTCAACACTAACACAAGTGCAAAAAGTGGTTTTGCCACACTAATACAAGTGCAAAAGTGGTTTCCTGCACCAACACAAGTGCAAAAAGTGGTTTTTCAACACTAACACAAGTGTTAAAAGTGGTTTTTCAACACTAACACAAGTGCAAAAAGTGGTTTTTCCACACTAATACAAGTGCAAAAGTGGTTTCCTGCACCAACACAAGTGCGAAAAGTGGTTTTTCAACACCAACACAAGTGCGAAAAGTGGTTTTTCAACACTATCACAAGTGCAAAAAGTGTTTTTTTCCACACTAATACAAGTGCAAAAGTGGTTTCCTGCACCAACACAAGTGCGAAAAGTGGTTTTTCAACACTAACACAAGTGCGAAAAGTGGTTTTTTCAACACTATCACAAGTGCAAAAGGTGTTTTTTCCACACTATTACAAGTGCAAAAGTGGTTTCCTGCACCAACACAAGTGCGAAAAGTGGTTTTTCAACACTAACACAAGTGCGAAAAGTGGTTTTTCAACACTAACACAAGTGCGAAAAGTGGTTTTTCCACACTAATACAAGTGCAAAAGTGGTTTCCTGCACCAACACAAGTGCGAAAAGTGGTTTTTCAACACTAACACAAGTGCGAAAAGTGGTTTTTCAACACTATCACAAGTACAAAAAGTGTTTTTTTCACACTAATACAAGTGCAAAAGTGGTTTCCTGCACCAACACAAGTGCGAAAAGTGGTTTTTCAACACTAACACAAGTGCGAAAAGTGGTTTTTCAACACTAACACAAGTGCGAAAAGTAGTTTTTCCACACTAATACAAGTGCAAAAGTGGTTTCCTGCACCAACACAAGCGCGAAAAGTGGTTTTTCAACACTAACACAAGTGCAAAAAGTGGTTTTTCAACATTATCAGAAGTGCAAAAAGTGTTTTTTCCACACTAATACAAGTGTAAAAGTGGTTTCCTGCACCAACACAAGTGCGAAAAGTCGTTTTTCAACACTAACACAAGTGCGAAAAGTCGTTTTTCAACACTAACACAAGTGCGGAAAAGTCGTTTTTCCACACTACTACAAGTGCAAAAGTGGTTTCCTGCACCAACACAAGCACGAAAAGTGGTTTTTCAACACTAACACAAGTGCGAAAAGTGGTTTTTCAACACTAACACAAGTGCGAAAAGTGGTTTTTCAACACTATCACAAGTGCAAAAAGTGTTTTTTCCACACTAATACAAGTGTAAAAGTGGTTTCCTGCACCAACACAAGCGCGAAAAGTGGTTTTTCAACACTATCACAAGTGCAAAAAGTGTTTGTTCCACACTAATGCAAGTGCAAAAGTGGTTTCCTGCACCAAAACAAGTGCGAAAAGTGGTTTTTCAACACTAACACAAGTGCGAAAAGTGGTTTTTCAACACTAACACAAGTGCGAAAAGTGGTTTTTCAACACTAACACAAGTGCGAAAAGTTGTTTTTCCACACTAATACAAGTGCAAAAGTGGTTTCCTGCACCAACACAAGTGCGAAAAGTCATTTTTCAACACTAACACAAGTGCGAAAAGTCGTTTTTCAACACTAACACAAGTGCGAAAAGTCGTTTTTCCACACTACTACAAGTGCAAAAGTGGTTTCCTGCACCAACACAAGCGCGAAAAGTGGTTTTTCAACACTAACACAAGTGCGAAAAGTGGTTTTTCAACACTAACACAAGTGCGAAAAGTGGTTTTTCAACACTATCACAAGTGCAAAAAGTGTTTTTTCCACACTAATACAAGTGTAAAAGTGGTTTCCTGCACCAACACAAGTGCGAAAAGTGGTTTTTCAACACTAACACAAGTGCGAAAAGTGTTTTTTCAACACTAACACAAGTGCGAAAAGTGGTTTTTCCACACTAATACAAGTGCAAAAGTGGTTTCCTGCACCAAC
>NW_027619499.1:0-40862 GCF_964187855.1 Myxine glutinosa
CAGGAAACCACTTTTGTACATGTATTAGTGTGGAAAAAACACTTTTTTGCACTTGTGATAGTGTTGAAAAACCACTTTTCGCACTTGTGTTAGTGTTGAAAAACCACTTTTCACACTTGTGTTAGTGTTGAAAAACGACTTTTCGCACTTGTGTTGGTGCAGGAAACCACTTTTGCACTTGTATTAGTGTGGAAAAACACTTTTCGCACTGTGTTAGTGTTGAAAAACCACTTTCGCACTTGTGTTAGTGTTGAAAAACCACTTTTCGCACTTGTGTTAGTGTTGAAAAACCACTTTTCGCACTTGTGTTGGTGCAGGAAACCACTTTTGCACTTGTATTAGTGTGGAAAAAACACTTTTCGCACTTGTGTTAGTGTTGATAAACCACTTTTCGCACTTGTGTTATTGTTGAAAAACCACTTTTCGCACTTGTGTTGGTGCAGGAAACCACTTTTGCACTTGTATTAGTGTGGAAAAACACTTTTTGCACTTGTGTTAGTGTTGATAAACACTTTTCGCACTTGTGTTAGTGTTGAAAACCACTTTTCGCACTTGTGTTGGTGCAGGAAACCACTTTTGCACTTGTATTAGTGTGGAAAAACCACTTTTCGCACTTATGTTAGTGTTGAAAAACCACTTTTCGCACTTGTGTTAGTGTTGAAAAACCACTTTTCGCACTTGTGTTGGTGCAGGAAACCACTTTTGCACTTGTATTAGTGTGGAAAAACACTTTTTGCACTTGTGATAGTGTTGAAAAACCACTTTTCGCACTTGTGTTAGTGTTGAAAAAACACTTTTTGCACTTGTGTTGGTGCAGGAAACCACTTTTGCACTTGTATTAGTGTGGAAAAAACCATTTTTGCACTTGTGATAGTGTTGAAAAACCACTTTTCGCACTTGTGTTAGTGTTGAAAAACCACTTTTCGCACTTGTGTTGGTGCAGGAAACCACTTTTGCACTTGTATTAGTGTGGAAAAACCACTTTTCGCACTTGTGTTAGTGTTGAAAAACCACTTTTCGCACTTGTGTTAGTGTTGAAAAAGCACTTTTCGCAATTGTGTTAGTGTTGAAAAACCACTTTTCACACTTGTGCTAGTGTTGAAAAACCACTTTTCGCACTTGTTTTGGTGCAGGAAACCACTTTTGCACTTGTATTAGTGTGGAAAAACCACTTTTCGCACTTGTGTTAGTGTTGAAAAACCACTTTTCGCACTTGTCTTAGTGTTGAAAAACCACTTTCGTACTTGTGTTGGTGCAGGAAACCACTTTTGCACTTGTATTAGTGTGGAAAAAACACTTTTTGCACTTGTGATAGTGTTGCAAAAACCACTTTTCGCACTTGTGTTAGTGTTGAAAAACCACTTTTCACACTTGTGTTAGTGTTGAAAAACCACTTTTCGCACTTGTGTTGGTGCAGGAAACCACTTTTGCACTTGTATTAGTGTGGCAAAACCACTTTTCGCACTTGTGTTAGTCTTTAAAAACCACTTTTCGCACTTGTGTTAGTGTTGAAAAACCACTTTTCGCACTTGTGTTAGTGTTGAAAAACCACTTTTCCGCACTTGTGTTGGTGCAGGAAACCACTTTTGCACTTGTATTAGTGTGGAAAAAACACTTTTTGCACTTGTGATAGCGTTGAAAAACCACTTTTCGCACTTGTGTTAGTGTTGAAAAACCACTTTTCGCACTTGTGTTAGTGTTGAAAAAGCACTTTTCGCAATTGTGTTAGTGTTGAAAAACCACTTTTCACACTTGTGCTAGTGTTGAAAAAACCACTTTTCGCACTTGTTTTTGGTGCAGGAAACCACTTTTGCACTTGTATTAGTGTGGAAAAACCACTTTTCGCACTTGTGTTAGTGTTGAAAAACCACTTTTCGCACTTGTGTTGAAAAACCACTTTCGTACTTGTGTTGGTGCAGGAAACCACTTTTGCACTTGTATTAGTGTGGAAAAAACACTTTTTGCACTTGTGATAGCGTTGAAAAACCACTTTTCGCACTTGTGTTAGTGTTGAAAAACCACTTTTCGCACTTGTGTTTGTGCAGGAAACCACTTTTGCACTTGTATTAGTGTGGCAAAACCACTTTTCGCACTTATGTTAGTGTTGAAAAACCACTTTTCGCACTTGTGTTAGTGTTGAAAAACCACTTTTCGCACTTGTGTTGGTGCAGGAAACCACTTTTGCACTTGTATTAGTGTGGAAAAAACACTTTTTGCACTTGTGATAGTGTTGAAAAACCACTTTTCACACTTGTGTTACTGTTGAAAAACCACTTTTCGCACTTGTGTTGGTGCAGGAAACCACTTTTGCACTTGTATTAGTGTGGAAAAAACACTTTTTGCACTTGTGATAGTGTTGAAAAACCACTTTTCGCACTTGTGTTAGTGTTGAAAAACCACTTTTCGCACTTGTGTTGGTGCAGGAAACCACTTTTGCACTTGTATTAGTGTGGAAAAACCACTTTTCGCACTTATGTTAGTGTTGAAAAACCACTTTTCGCACTTGTGTTAGTGTTGAAAAACCACTTTTCGCACTTGTGTTGGTGCAGGAAACCACGTTTGCACTTGTATTAGTGTGGAAAAACACTTTTTGCACTTGTGATAGTGTTGAAAAACCACTTTTCGCACTTGTGTTAGTGTTGAAAAAACACTTTTTGCACTTGTGTTGGTGCAGGAAACCACTTTTGCACTTGTATTAGTGTGGAAAAAACCATTTTTTGCACTTGTGATAGTGTTGAAAAACCACTTTTCGCACTTGTGTTAGTGTTGAAAAACCACTTTTCGCACTTGTGTTGGTGCAGGAAACCACTTTTGCACTTGTATTAGTGTGGAAAAACCACTTTTCGCACTTGTGTTAGTGTTGAAAAACCACTTTTTCGCACTTGTGTTAGTGTTGAAAAAGCACTTTTCGCAATTGTGTTAGTGTTGAAAAACCACTTTTCACACTTGTGCTAGTGTTGAAAAACCACTTTTCGCACTTGTTTTGGTGCAGGAAACCACTTTTGCACTTGTATTAGTGTGGAAAAACCACTTTTCGCACTTGTGTTAGTGTTGAAAAACCACTTTTCGCACTTGTCTTAGTGTTGAAAAACCACTTTCGTACTTGTGTTGGTGCAGGAAACCACTTTTGCACTTGTATTAGTGTGGAAAAAAACACTTTTTGCACTTGTGATAGTGTTGCAAAAACCACTTTTCGCACTTGTGTTAGTGTTGAAAACCACTTTTCACACTTGTGTTAGTGTTGAAAAACCACTTTTCGCACTTGTGTTGGTGCAGGAAACCACTTTTGCACTTGTATTAGTGTGGAAAAAACACTTTTTGCACTTGTGATAGTGTTGAAAAACCAATTTTCGCACTTGTGTTAGTGTTGAAAAACCTCTTTTCGCACTTGTGTTGGTGCAGGAAACCACTTTTGCACTTGTATTAGTGTGGAAAAAAACACTTTTTGCACTTGTGATAGCGTTGAAAAACCACTTTTCGCACTTGTGTTGGTGCAGGAAACCACTTTTGCACTTGTATTAGTGTGGAAAAAACACTTTTTGCACTTGTGATAGTGTTGAAAAACCAATTTTCGCACTTGTGTTAGTGTTGAAAAACCACTTTTCGCACTTGTGTTTGTGCAGGAAACCACTTTTGCACTTGTATTAGTGTGGCAAAACCACTTTTCGCACTTATGTTTAGTGTTGAAAAACCACTTTTCGCACTTGTGTTAGTGTTGAAAAACCACTTTTCGCACTTGTGTTGGTGCAGGAAACCACTTTTGCACTTGTATTAGTGTGGAAAAAACACTTTTTGCACTTGTGATAGTGTTGAAAAACCAATTTTCGCACTTGTGTTAGTGTTGAAAAACCACTTTTCGCACTTGTGTTTGTGCAGGAAACCACTTTTGCACTTGTATTAGTGTGGCAAAACCACTTTTCGCACTTATGTTAGTGTTGAAAAACCACTTTTCGCACTTGTGTTAGTGTTGAAAAACCACTTTTCGCACTTGTGTTGGTGCAGGAAACCACTTTTGCACTTGTATTAGTGTGGAAAAAACACTTTTTGCACTTGTGATAGTGTTGAAAAACCACTTTTCACACTTGTGTTACTGTTGAAAAACCACTTTTCGCACTTGTGTTGGTGCAGGAAACCACTTTTGCACTTGTATTAGTGTGGAAAAAACACTTTTTGCACTTGTGATAGTGTTGAAAAACCACTTTTCGCACTTGTGTTAGTGTTGAAAAACCACTTTTCGCACTTGTGTTGGTGCAGGAAACCACTTTTGCACTTGTATTAGTGTGGAAAAACCACTTTTCGCACTTATGTTAGTGTTGAAAAACCACTTTTCGCACTTGTGTTAGTGTTGAAAAACCACTTTTCGCACTTGTGTTGGTGCAGGAAACCACTTTTGCACTTGTATTAGTGTGGAAAAACACTTTTTGCACTTGTGATAGTGTTGAAAAACCACTTTTCGCACTTGTGTTAGTGTTGAAAAACCACTTTTCACACTTGTGTTGGTGCAGGAAACCACTTTTGTACATGTATTAGTGTGGAAAAAACACTTTTTGCACTTGTGATAGTGTTGAAAAACCACTTTTCGCACTTGTGTTAGTGTTGAAAAACCACTTTTCACACTTGTGTTAGTGTTGAAAAACGACTTTTCGCACTTGTGTTGGTGCAGGAAACCACTTTTGCACTTGTATTAGTGTGGAAAAACCACTTTTCGCACTTGTGTTAGTGTTGAAAAACCACTTTTCGCACTTGTGTTAGTGTTGAAAAACCACTTTTCGCACTTGTGTTAGTGTTGAAAAACCACTTTTCGCACTTGTGTTGGTGCAGGAAACCACTTTTGCACTTGTATTAGTGTGGAAAAAACACTTTTCGCACTTGTGTTAGTGTTGATAAACCACTTTTCGCACTTGTGTTATTGTTGAAAAACCACTTTTCGCACTTGTGTTGGTGCAGGAAACCACTTTTGCACTTGTATTAGTGTGGAAAAACACTTTTTGCACTTGTGATTGTGATGAAAAACCACTTTTCGCACTTGTGTTAGTGTTGAAAAACCACTTTTCACACTTGCGTTAGTGTTGAAAAACCACTTTTCGCACATGTGTTGGTGCAGGAAACCACTTTTGCACTTGTATTAGTGTGGAAAAAACACTTTTTGCACTTGTGATAGTGTTAAAAAACCACTTTTCGCACTTGTGTTAGTGTTGAAAAAACACTTTTCGCACTTGTGTTGGTGCAGGAAACCACTTTTGCACTTGTATTAGTGTGGTAAAACCACTTTTCGCACTTGTGTTAGTGTTTAAAAACCACTTTTCGCACTTGTGTTAGTGTTGAAAAACCACTTTTCGCACTTGTGTTAGTGTTGAAAAACCACTTTTCGCACTTGTGTTGGTGCAGGAAACCACTTTTGCACTTGTATTAGTGTGGCAAAAAACACTTTTTGCACTTGTGATAGCGTTGAAAAACCACTTTTCGCGCTTGTGTTAGTGTTGAAAAACCACTTTTCGCACTTGTGTTAGTGTTGAAAAACCGCTTTTTGCACTTGTGTTGGTGCAGGAAACCACTTTTGCACTTGTATTAGTGTGGAAAAAACACTTTTTGCACTTGTGATAGTGTTGAAAAACAACTTTTCGCACTTGTGTTGGTGCAGGAAACCACTTTTGCACTTGTATAAGTGTGGAAAAACCACTTTTCGCACTTGTGTTAGTGTTGAAAAACCACTTTTCGCACTTGTGTTAATGTTGAAAAACCACTTTTCGTACTTGTGTTGGTGCAGGATACCACATTTGCACTTGTATTAGTGTGGAAAAAACACTTTTTGCACTTGTGATAGTGTTGAAAAACCACTTTTCGCACTTGTGTTAGTGTTGAAAAACCACTTTTCGCACTTGTGTTAGTGTTGAAAAAACACTTTTCGCACTTGTGTTGGTTCAGGAAACCACTTTTGCACTTGCATTAGTGTGGAAAAAACACTTTTTGCACTTGTGATAGTGTTGAAAAACCAATTTTCGCACTTGTGTTAGTGTTGAAAAACCACTTTTCACACTTGTGTTAGTGTTGAAAAACCACTTTTCGCACTTGTGTTGGTGCAGGAAACCACTTTTGCACTTGCATTAGTGTGGAAAAAACACTTTTTGCACTTGTGATAGTGTTGAAAAACCACTTTTCGCACTTGTGTTAGTGTTGAAAAACCACTTTTCGCACTTGTGTTGGTGCAGGAAACCACTTTTGCACTTGTATTAGTGTGGAAAAACCACTTTTCGCACTTATGTTAGTGTTGAAAAACCACTTTTCGCACTTGTGTTAGTGTTGTAAAACCACTTTTCGCACTTGTGTTGGTGCAGGAAACCACTTTTGCACTTGTATTAGTGTGGAAAAACACTTTTTGCACTTGTGATAGTGTTGAAAAACCACTTTTCGCACTTGTGTTAGTGTTGAAAAACCACTTTTCGCACTTGTGTTGGTGCAGGAAACCACTTTTGCACTTGTATTAGTGTGGAAAAACACTTTTTGCACTTGTGATAGTGTTGAAAAACCACTTTTCGCACTTGTGTTAGTGTTGAAAAAACACTTTTTGCACTTGTGTTGGTGCAGGAAACCACTTTTGCACTTGTATTAGTGTGGAAAAAACCATTTTTGCACTTGTGATAGTGTTGAAAAACCACTTTTCGCACTTGTGTTAGTGTTGAAAAACCACTTTTCGCACTTGTGTTGGTGCAGGAAACCACTTTTGCACTTGTATTAGTGTGGAAAAACACTTTTTGCACTTGTGATAGTGTTGAAAAACCACTTTTCGCACTTGTGTTAGTGTTGAAAAACCACTTTTCACACTTGTGTTAGTGTTGAAAAACGACTTTTCGCACTTGTGTTGGTGCAGGAAACCACTTTTGCACTTGTATTAGTGTGGAAAAAACCATTTTTGCACGTGTGATAGTGTTGAAAAACCACTTTTCGCACTTGTGTTAGTGTTGAAAAACCACTTTTCGCACTTGTGTTGGTGCAGGAAACCACTTTTGCACTTGTATTAGTGTGGAAAAACCACTTTTCGCACTTGTGTTAGTGTTGAAAATCCACGTTTCGCACTTGTGTTAGTGTTGAAAAACCACTTTTCGCAATTGTGTTAGTGTTGAAAAACCACTTTTCACACTTGTGCTAGTGTTGAAAAACCACTTTTCGCACTTGTGTTGGTGCAGGAAACCACTTTTGCACTTGTATTAGTGTGGAAAAACCACTTTTTCGCACTTGTGTTAGTGTTGAAAAACCACTTTTCGCACTTGTCTTAGTGTTGAAAAACCACTTTCGTACTTGTGTTGGTGCAGGAAACCACTTTTGCACTTGTATTAGTGTGGAAAAAACACTTTTTGCACTTGTGATAGTGTTGCAAAAACCACTTTTCGCACTTGTGTTAGTGTTGAAAAACCACTTTTCACACTTGTGTTAGTGTTGAAAAACCACTTTTCGCACTTGTGTTGGTGCAGGAAACCACTTTTGCACTTGTATTAGTGTGGAAAAAACACTTTTTGCACTTGTGATAGTGTTGAAAAACCAATTTTCGCACTTGTGTTAGTGTTGAAAAACCACTTTTCGCACTTGTGTTTGTGCAGGAAACCACTTTTGCACTTGTATTAGTGTGGCAAAACCACTTTTCGCACTTATGTTAGTGTTGAAAAACCACTTTTCGCACTTGTGTTAGTGTTGAAAAACCACTTTTCGCACTTGTGTTGGTGCAGGAAACCACTTTTGCACTTGTATTAGTGTGGAAAAACCACTTTTCGCACTTATGTTAGTGTTGAAAAACCACTTTTCGCACTTGTGTTAGTGTTGAAAAACCACTTTTCGCACTTGTGTTGGTGCAGGAAACCACTTTTGCACTTGTATTAGTGTGGAAAAAACACTTTTTGCACTTGTGATAGTGTTGAAAAACGACTTTTCGCACTTGTGTTAGTGTTGAAAAACCACTTTTCGCACTTGTGTTGGTGCAGGAAACCACTTTTGCACTTGTATTAGTGTGGAAAAAACCACTTTTCGCACTTATGTTCGTGTTGAAAAACCACTTTTCGCACTTGTGTTAGTGTTGAAAAACCACTTTTCGCACTTGTGTTGGTGCAGGAAACCACTTTTGCACTTGTATTAGTGTGGAAAAAACACTTTTTGCACTTGTGATAGTGTTGAAAAACCACTTTTCACACTTGTGTTACTGTTGAAAAACCACTTTTCGCACTTGTGTTGGTGCAGGAAACCACTTTTGCACTTGTATTAGTGTGGAAAAAACACTTTTTGCACTTGTGATAGTGTTGAAAAACCACTTTTCGCACTTGTGTTAGTGTTGAAAAACCACTTTTCGCACTTGTGTTGGTGCAGGAAACCACTTTTGCACTTGTATTAGTGTGGAAAAACCACTTTTCGCACTTATGTTAGTGTTGAAAAACCACTTTTCGCACTTGTGTTAGTGTTGAAAAACCACTTTTCGCACTTGTGTTGGTGCAGGAAACCACTTTTGCACTTGTATTAGTGTGGAAAAACACTTTTTGCACTTGTGATAGTGTTGAAAAACCACTTTTCGCACTTGTGTTAGTGTTGAAAAACCACTTTTCGCACTTGTGTTGGTGCAGGAAACCACTTTTGTACATGTATTAGTGTGGAAAAAACACTTTTTGCACTTGTGATAGTGTTGAAAAACCACTTTTCGCACTTGTGTTAGTGTTGAAAAACCACTTTTCACACTTGTGTTAGTGTTGAAAAACGACTTTTCGCACTTGTGTTGGTGCAGGAAACCACTTTTGTACTTGTATTAGTGTGGAAAAACCACTTTTCGCACTTGTGTTAGTGTTGAAAAACCACTTTTCGCACTTGTGTTAGTGTTGAAAAACCACTTTTCGCACTTGTGTTAGTGTTGAAAAACCACTTTTCGCACTTGTGTTGGTGCAGGAAACCACTTTTGCACTTGTATTAGTGTGGAAAAAACACTTTTCGCACTTGTGTTAGTGTTGATAAACCACTTTTCGCACTTGTGTTATTGTTGAAAAACCACTTTTCGCACTTGTGTTGGTGCAGGAAACCACTTTTGCACTTGTATTAGTGTGGAAAAACACTTTTTGCACTTGTGATTGTGATGAAAAACCACTTTTCGCACTTATGTTAGTGTTGAAAAACCACTTTTCGCACTTGTGTTAGTGTTGAAAAACCACTTTTCGCACTTGTGTTGGTGCAGGAAACCACTTTTGCACTTGTATTAGTGTGGAAAAAACACTTTTTGCACTTGTGATAGTGTTGAAAAACCACTTTTCACACTTGTGTTACTGTTGAAAAACCACTTTTCGCACTTGTGTTGGTGCAGGAAACCACTTTTGCACTTGTATTAGTGTGGAAAAAACACTTTTTGCACTTGTGATAGTGTTGAAAAACCACTTTTCGCACTTGTGTTAGTGTTGAAAAACCACTTTTCGCACTTGTGTTGGTGCAGGAAACCACTTTTGCACTTGTATTAGTGTGGAAAAACCACTTTTCGCACTTATGTTAGTGTTGAAAAACCACTTTTCGCACTTGTGTTAGTGTTGAAAAACCACTTTTCGCACTTGTGTTGGTGCAGGAAACCACGTTTGCACTTGTATTAGTGTGGAAAAACACTTTTTGCACTTGTGATAGTGTTGAAAAACCACTTTTCGCACTTGTGTTAGTGTTGAAAAAACACTTTTTGCACTTGTGTTGGTGCAGGAAACCACTTTTGCACTTGTATTAGTGTGGAAAAAACCATTTTTGCACTTGTGATAGTGTTGAAAAACCACTTTTCGCACTTGTGTTAGTGTTGAAAAACCACTTTTCGCACTTGTGTTGGTGCAGGAAACCACTTTTGCACTTGTATTAGTGTGGAAAAACCACTTTTCGCACTTGTGTTAGTGTTGAAAAACCACTTTTCGCACTTGTGTTAGTGTTGAAAAAGCACTTTTCGCAATTGTGTTAGTGTTGAAAAACCACTTTTCACACTTGTGCTAGTGTTGAAAAACCACTTTTCGCACTTGTTTTGGTGCAGGAAACCACTTTTGCACTTGTATTAGTGTGGAAAAACCACTTTTCGCACTTGTGTTAGTGTTGAAAAACCACTTTTCGCACTTGTCTTAGTGTTGAAAAACCACTTTCGTACTTGTGTTGGTGCAGGAAACCACTTTTGCACTTGTATTAGTGTGGAAAAAACACTTTTTGCACTTGTGATAGTGTTGCAAAAACCACTTTTCGCACTTGTGTTAGTGTTGAAAAACCACTTTTCACACTTGTGTTAGTGTTGAAAAACCACTTTTCGCACTTGTGTTGGTGCAGGAAACCACTTTTGCACTTGTATTAGTGTGGAAAAAACACTTTTTGCACTTGTGATAGTGTTGAAAAACCAATTTTCGCACTTGTGTTAGTGTTGAAAAACCTCTTTTCGCACTTGTGTTGGTGCAGGAAACCACTTTTGCACTTGTATTAGTGTGGAAAAAACACTTTTTGCACTTGTGATAGCGTTGAAAAACCACTTTTCGCACTTGTGTTGGTGCAGGAAACCACTTTTGCACTTGTATTAGTGTGGAAAAAACACTTTTTGCACTTGTGATAGTGTTGAAAAACCAATTTTCGCACTTGTGTTAGTGTTGAAAAACCACTTTTCGCACTTGTGTTTGTGCAGGAAACCACTTTTGCACTTGTATTAGTGTGGCAAAACCACTTTTCGCACTTATGTTAGTGTTGAAAAACCACTTTTCGCACTTGTGTTAGTGTTGAAAAACCACTTTTCGCACTTGTGTTGGTGCAGGAAACCACTTTTGCACTTGTATTAGTGTGGAAAAAACACTTTTTGCACTTGTGATAGTGTTGAAAAACCAATTTTCGCACTTGTGTTAGTGTTGAAAAACCACTTTTCGCACTTGTGTTTGTGCAGGAAACCACTTTTGCACTTGTATTAGTGTGGCAAAACCACTTTTCGCACTTATGTTAGTGTTGAAAAACCACTTTTCGCACTTGTGTTAGTGTTGAAAAACCACTTTTCGCACTTGTGTTGGTGCAGGAAACCACTTTTGCACTTGTATTAGTGTGGAAAAAACACTTTTTGCACTTGTGATAGTGTTGAAAAACCACTTTTCACACTTGTGTTACTGTTGAAAAACCACTTTTCGCACTTGTGTTGGTGCAGGAAACCACTTTTGCACTTGTATTAGTGTGGAAAAAACACTTTTTGCACTTGTGATAGTGTTGAAAAACCACTTTTCGCACTTGTGTTAGTGTTGAAAAACCACTTTTCGCACTTGTGTTGGTGCAGGAAACCACTTTTGCACTTGTATTAGTGTGGAAAAACCACTTTTCGCACTTATGTTAGTGTTGAAAAACCACTTTTCGCACTTGTGTTAGTGTTGAAAAACCACTTTTCGCACTTGTGTTGGTGCAGGAAACCACTTTTGCACTTGTATTAGTGTGGAAAAACACTTTTTGCACTTGTGATAGTGTTGAAAAACCACTTTTCGCACTTGTGTTAGTGTTGAAAAACCACTTTTCACACTTGTGTTGGTGCAGGAAACCACTTTTGTACATGTATTAGTGTGGAAAAAACACTTTTTGCACTTGTGATAGTGTTGAAAAACCACTTTTCGCACTTGTGTTAGTGTTGAAAAACCACTTTTCACACTTGTGTTAGTGTTGAAAAACGACTTTTCGCACTTGTGTTGGTGCAGGAAACCACTTTTGCACTTGTATTAGTGTGGAAAAACCACTTTTCGCACTTGTGTTAGTGTTGAAAAACCACTTTTCGCACTTGTGTTAGTGTTGAAAAACCACTTTTCGCACTTGTGTTAGTGTTGAAAAACCACTTTTCGCACTTGTGTTGGTGCAGGAAACCACTTTTGCACTTGTATTAGTGTGGAAAAAACACTTTTCGCACTTGTGTTAGTGTTGATAAACCACTTTTCGCACTTGTGTTATTGTTGAAAAACCACTTTTCGCACTTGTGTTGGTGCAGGAAACCACTTTTGCACTTGTATTAGTGTGGAAAAACACTTTTTGCACTTGTGATTGTGATGAAAAACCACTTTTCGCACTTGTGTTAGTGTTGAAAAACCACTTTTCACACTTGCGTTAGTGTTGAAAAACCACTTTTCGCACATGTGTTGGTGCAGGAAACCACTTTTGCACTTGTATTAGTGTGGAAAAAACACTTTTTGCACTTGTGATAGTGTTAAAAAACCACTTTTCGCACTTGTGTTAGTGTTGAAAAAACACTTTTCGCACTTGTGTTGGTGCAGGAAACCACTTTTGCACTTGTATTAGTGTGGTAAAACCACTTTTCGCACTTGTGTTAGTGTTTAAAAACCACTTTTCGCACTTGTGTTAGTGTTGAAAAACCACTTTTCGCACTTGTGTTAGTGTTGAAAAACCACTTTTCGCACTTGTGTTGGTGCAGGAAACCACTTTTGCACTTGTATTAGTGTGGCAAAAAACACTTTTTGCACTTGTGATAGCGTTGAAAAACCACTTTTCGCGCTTGTGTTAGTGTTGAAAAACCACTTTTCGCACTTGTGTTAGTGTTGAAAAACCGCTTTTTGCACTTGTGTTGGTGCAGGAAACCACTTTTGCACTTGTATTAGTGTGGAAAAAACACTTTTTGCACTTGTGATAGTGTTGAAAAACAACTTTTCGCACTTGTGTTGGTGCAGGAAACCACTTTTGCACTTGTATAAGTGTGGAAAAACCACTTTTCGCACTTGTGTTAGTGTTGAAAAACCACTTTTCGCACTTGTGTTAATGTTGAAAAACCACTTTTCGTACTTGTGTTGGTGCAGGATACCACATTTGCACTTGTATTAGTGTGGAAAAAACACTTTTTGCACTTGTGATAGTGTTGAAAAACCACTTTTCGCACTTGTGTTAGTGTTGAAAAACCACTTTTCGCACTTGTGTTAGTGTTGAAAAAACACTTTTCGCACTTGTGTTGGTTCAGGAAACCACTTTTGCACTTGCATTAGTGTGGAAAAAACACTTTTTGCACTTGTGATAGTGTTGAAAAACCAATTTGCGCACTTGTGTTAGTGTTGAAAAACCACTTTTCACACTTGTGTTAGTGTTGAAAAACCACTTTTCGCACTTGTGTTGGTGCAGGAAACCACTTTTGCACTTGCATTAGTGTGGAAAAAACACTTTTTGCACTTGTGATAGTGTTGAAAAACCACTTTTCGCACTTGTGTTAGTGTTGAAAAACCACTTTTCGCACTTGTGTTGGTGCAGGAAACCACTTTTGCACTTGTATTAGTGTGGAAAAACCACTTTTCGCACTTATGTTAGTGTTGAAAAACCACTTTTCGCACTTGTGTTAGTGTTGTAAAACCACTTTTCGCACTTGTGTTGGTGCAGGAAACCACTTTTGCACTTGTATTAGTGTGGAAAAACACTTTTTGCACTTGTGATAGTGTTGAAAAACCACTTTTCGCACTTGTGTTAGTGTTGAAAAACCACTTTTCGCACTTGTGTTGGTGCAGGAAACCACTTTTGCACTTGTATTAGTGTGGAAAAACACTTTTTGCACTTGTGATAGTGTTGAAAAACCACTTTTCGCACTTGTGTTAGTGTTGAAAAAACACTTTTTGCACTTGTGTTGGTGCAGGAAACCACTTTTGCACTTGTATTAGTGTGGAAAAAACCATTTTTGCACTTGTGATAGTGTTGAAAAACCACTTTTCGCACTTGTGTTAGTGTTGAAAAACCACTTTTCGCACTTGTGTTGGTGCAGGAAACCACTTTTGCACTTGTATTAGTGTGGAAA
Organism: Myxine glutinosa; assembly: GCF_964187855.1. NCBI lineage: Eukaryota > Metazoa > Chordata > Myxini > Myxiniformes > Myxinidae > Myxine > Myxine glutinosa. The sequence goes on from NW_027619499.1 coordinate 13,772, forward strand.
AACACTTTTTGCACTTGTGATAGTGTTGAAAAACCACTTTTCGCACTTGTGTTAGTGTTGAAAAACCACTTTTCACACTTGTGTTAGTGTTGAAAAACGACTTTTCGCACTTGTGTTGGTGCAGGAAACCACTTTTGCACTTGTATTAGTGTGGAAAAAACCATTTTTGCACGTGTGATAGTGTTGAAAAACCACTTTTCGCACTTGTGTTAGTGTTGAAAAACCACTTTTCGCACTTGTGTTGGTGCAGGAAACCACTTTTGCACTTGTATTAGTGTGGAAAAACCACTTTTCGCACTTGTGTTAGTGTTGAAAATCCACGTTTCGCACTTGTGTTAGTGTTGAAAAACCACTTTTCGCAATTGTGTTAGTGTTGAAAAACCACTTTTCACACTTGTGCTAGTGTTGAAAAACCACTTTTCGCACTTGTGTTGGTGCAGGAAACCACTTTTGCACTTGTATTAGTGTGGAAAAACCACTTTTTCGCACTTGTGTTAGTGTTGAAAAACCACTTTTCGCACTTGTCTTAGTGTTGAAAAACCACTTTCGTACTTGTGTTGGTGCAGGAAACCACTTTTGCACTTGTATTAGTGTGGAAAAAACACTTTTTGCACTTGTGATAGTGTTGCAAAAACCACTTTTCGCACTTGTGTAAGTGTTGAAAAACCACTTTTCACACTTGTGTTAGTGTTGAAAAACCACTTTTCGCACTTGTGTTGGTGCAGGAAACCACTTTTGCACTTGTATTAGTGTGGAAAAAACACTTTTTGCACTTGTGGTAGTGTTGAAAAACCAATTTTCGCACTTGTGTTAGTGTTGAAAAACCACTTTTCGCACTTGTGTTTGTGCAGGAAACCACTTTTGCACTTGTATTAGTGTGGCAAAACCACTTTTCGCACTTATGTTAGTGTTGAAAAACCACTTTTCGCACTTGTGTTAGTGTTGAAAAACCACTTTTCGCACTTGTGTTGGTGCAGGAAACCACTTTTGCACTTGTATTAGTGTGGAAAAACCACTTTTCGCACTTATGTTAGTGTTGAAAAACCACTTTTCGCACTTGTGTTAGTGTTGAAAAACCACTTTTCGCACTTGTGTTGGTGCAGGAAACCACTTTTGCACTTGTATTAGTGTGGAAAAAACACTTTTTGCACTTGTGATAGTGTTGAAAAACGACTTTTCGCACTTGTGTTAGTGTTGAAAAACCACTTTTCGCACTTGTGTTGGTGCAGGAAACCACTTTTGCACTTGTATTAGTGTGGAAAAAACCACTTTTCGCACTTATGTTAGTGTTGAAAAACCACTTTTCGCACTTGTGTTAGTGTTGAAAAACCACTTTTCGCACTTGTGTTGGTGCAGGAAACCACTTTTGCACTTGTATTAGTGTGGAAAAAACACTTTTTGCACTTGTGATAGTGTTGAAAAACCACTTTTCACACTTGTGTTACTGTTGAAAAACCACTTTTCGCACTTGTGTTGGTGCAGGAAACCACTTTTGCACTTGTATTAGTGTGGAAAAAACACTTTTTGCACTTGTGATAGTGTTGAAAAACCACTTTTCGCACTTGTGTTAGTGTTGAAAAACCACTTTTCGCACTTGTGTTGGTGCAGGAAACCACTTTTGCACTTGTATTAGTGTGGAAAAACCACTTTTCGCACTTATGTTAGTGTTGAAAAACCACTTTTCGCACTTGTGTTAGTGTTGAAAAACCACTTTTCGCACTTGTGTTGGTGCAGGAAACCACTTTTGCACTTGTATTAGTGTGGAAAAACACTTTTTGCACTTGTGATAGTGTTGAAAAACCACTTTTCGCACTTGTGTTAGTGTTGAAAAACCACTTTTCGCACTTGCGTTGGTGCAGGAAACCACTTTTGTACATGTATTAGTGTGGAAAAAACACTTTTTGCACTTGTGATAGTGTTGAAAAACCACTTTTCGCACTTGTGTTAGTGTTGAAAAACCACTTTTCACACTTGTGTTAGTGTTGAAAAACGACTTTTCGCACTTGTGTTGGTGCAGGAAACCACTTTTGCACTTGTATTAGTGTGGAAAAACCACTTTTCGCACTTGTGTTAGTGTTGAAAAACCACTTTTCGCACTTGTGTTAGTGTTGAAAAACCACTTTTCGCACTTGTGTTAGTGTTGAAAAACCACTTTTCGCACTTGTGTTGGTGCAGGAAACCACTTTTGCACTTGTATTAGTGTGGAAAAAACACTTTTCGCACTTGTGTTAGTGTTGATAAACCACTTTTCGCACTTGTGTTATTGTTGAAAAACCACTTTTCGCACTTGTGTTGGTGCAGGAAACCACTTTTGCACTTGTATTAGTGTGGAAAAACACTTTTTGCACTTGTGATTGCGATGAAAAACCACTTTTCGCACTTGTGTTAGTGTTGAAAAACCACTTTTCGCACTTGCGTTAGTGTTGAAAAACCACTTTTCGCACATGTGTTGGTGCAGGAAACCACTTTTGCACTTGTATTAGTGTGGAAAAAACACTTTTTGCACTTGTGATAGTGTTAAAAAACCACTTTTCGCACTTGTGTTAGTGTTGAAAAAACACTTTTCGCACTTGTGTTGGTGCAGGAAACCACTTTTGCACTTATATTAGTGTGGTAAAACCACTTTTCGCACTTGTGTTAGTGTTTAAAAACCACTTTTCGCACTTGTGTTAGTGTTGAAAAACCACTTTTCGCACTTGTGTTAGTGTTGAAAAACCACTTTTCGCACTTGTGTTGGTGCAGGAAACCACTTTTGCACTTGTATTAGTGTGGAAAAAACACTTTTTGCACTTGTGATAGCGTTGAAAAACCACTTTTCGCGCTTGTGTTAGTGTTGAAAAACCACTTTTCGCACTTGTGTTAGTGTTGAAAAACCGCTTTTTGCACTTGTGTTGGTGCAGGAAACCACTTTTGCACTTGTATTAGTGTGGAAAAAACACTTTTTGCACTTGTGATAGTGTTGAAAAACAACTTTTCGCACTTGTGTTGGTGCAGGAAACCACTTTTGCACTTGTATAAGTGTGGAAAAACCACTTTTCGCACTTGTGTTAGTGTTGAAAAACCACTTTTCGCACTTGTGTTAATGTTGAAAAACCACTTTTCGTACTTGTGTTGGTGCAGGATACCACATTTGCACTTGTATTAGTGTGGAAAAAACACTTTTTGCACTTGTGATAGTGTTGAAAAACCACTTTTCGCACTTGTGTTAGTGTTGAAAAACCACTTTTCGCACTTGTGTTAGTGTTGAAAAACCACTTTTCGCACTTGTGTTAGTGCAGGAAACCACTTTTGCACTTGTATTAGTGTGGAAAAACCACTTTTCGCACTTGTGTTAGTGTTGAAAAACCACTTTTCGCACTTGTGTTAGTGTTGAAAAACCACTTTTCGCAATTGTGTTAGTGTTGAAAAACCACTTTTCACACTTGTGCTGGTGTTGAAAAACCACTTTTCGCACTTGTGTTGGTGCAGGAAACCACTTTTGCACTTGTATTAGTGTGGAAAAACTACTTTTCGCACTTGTGTTAGTGTTGAAAAACCACTTTTCGCACTTGTCTTAGTGTTGAAAAACCACTTTCGTACTTGTGTTGGTGCAGGAAACCACTTTTGCACTTGTATTAGTGTGGAAAAAACACTTTTTGCACTTGTGATAGTGTTGCAAAAACCACTTTTCGCACTTGTGTTAGTGTTGAAAAACCACTTTTCACACTTGTGTTAGTGTTGAAAAACCACTTTTCGCACTTGTGTTGGTGCAGGAAACCACTTTTGCACTTGTATTAGTGTGGAAAAAACACTTTTTGCACTTGTGATAGTGTTGAAAAACCAATTTTCGCACTTGTGTTAGTGTTGAAAAACCACTTTTCGCACTTGTGTTTGTGCAGGAAACCACTTTTGCACTTGTATTAGTGTGGCAAAACCACTTTTCGCACTTATGTTAGTGTTGAAAAACCACTTTTCGCACTTGTGTTAGTGTTGAAAAACCACTTTTCGCACTTGTGTTTGTGCAGGAAACCACTTTTGCACTTGTATTAGTGTGGAAAAAACACTTTTTGCACTTGTGATAGTGTTGAAAAACCACTTTTCACACTTGTGTTACTGTTGAAAAACCACTTTTCGCACTTGTGTTGGTGCAGGAAACCACTTTTGCACTTGTATTAGTGTGGAAAAAACACTTTTTGCACTTGTGATAGTGTTGAAAAACCACTTTTCGCACTTGTGTTAGTGTTGAAAAACCACTTTTCGCACTTGTGTTGGTGCAGGAAACCACTTTTGCACTTGTATTAGTGTGGAAAAACCACTTTTCGCACTTATGTTAGTGTTGAAAAAACACTTTTCGCACTTGTGTTAGTGTTGAAAAACCACTTTTCGCACTTGTGTTGGTGCAGGAAACCACTTTTGCACTTGTATTAGTGTGGAAAAACACTTTTTGCACTTGTGATAGTGTTGAAAAACCACTTTTCGCACTTGTGTTAGTGTTGAAAAAACACTTTTTGCACTTGTGTTGGTGCAGGAAACCACTTTTGCACTTGTATTAGTGTGGAAAAAACCATTTTTGCACTTGTGATAGTGTTGAAAAACCACTTTTCGCACTTGTGTTAGTGTTGAAAAACCACTTTTCGCACTTGTGTTGGTGCAGGAAACCACTTTTGCACTTGTATTAGTGTGGAAAAACCACTTTTCGCACTTGTGTTAGTGTTGAAAAACCACTTTTCACACTTGTGCTAGTGTTGAAAAACCACTTTTCGCACTTGTTTTGGTGCAGGAAACCACTTTTGCACTTGTATTAGTGTGGAAAACCACTTTTCGCACTTGTGTTAGTGTTGAAAAACCACTTTTCGCACTTGTCTTAGTGTTGAAAAACCACTTTCGTACTTGTGTTGGTGCAGGAAACCACTTTTGCACTTGTATTAGTGTGGAAAAAACACTTTTTGCACTTGTGATAGTGTTGCAAAAACCACTTTTCGCACTTGTGTTAGTGTTGAAAAACCACTTTTCACACTTGTGTTAGTGTTGAAAAACCACTTTTCGCACTTGTGTTGGTGCAGGAAACCACTTTTGCACTTGTATTAGTGTGGAAAAAACACTTTTTGCACTTGTGATAGTGTTGAAAAACCAATTTTCGCACTTGTGTTAGTGTTGAAAAACCACTTTTCGCACTTGTGTTTGTGCAGGAAACCACTTTTGCACTTGTATTAGTGTGGCAAAACCACTTTTCGCACTTGTGTTAGTGTTTAAAAACCACTTTTCGCACTTGTGTTAGTGTTGAAAAACCACTTTTCGCACTTGTGTTAGTGTTGAAAAACCACTTTTCGCACTTGTGTTGGTGCAGGAAACCACTTTTGCACTTGTATTAGTGTGGAAAAAACACTTTTTGCACTTGTGATATCGTTGAAAAACCACTTTTCGCACTTGTGTTAGTGTTGAAAAACCACTTTTCGCACTTGTGTTAGTGTGGAAAAAGCACTTTTCGCAATTGTGTTAGTGTTGAAAAACCACTTTTCGCACTTGTGTTAATGTTGAAAAACCACTTTTCGTACTTGTGTTGGTGCAGGATACCACATTTGCACTTGTATTAGTGTGGAAAAAACACTTTTTGCACTTGTGATAGTGTTGAAAAACCACTTTTCGCACTTGTGTTAGTGTTGAAAAACCACTTTTCGCACTTGTGTTAGTGTTGAAAAACCACTTTTCGCACTTGTGTTAGTGCAGGAAACCACTTTTGCACTTGTATTAGTGTGGAAAAACCACTTTTCGCACTTGTGTTAGTGTTGAAAAACCACTTTTCGCACTTGTGTTAGTGTTGAAAAACCACTTTTCGCAATTGTGTTAGTGTTGAAAAACCACTTTTCACACTTGTGCTAGTGTTGAAAAACCACTTTTCGCACTTGTGTTGGTGCAGGAAACCACTTTTGCACTTGTATTAGTGTTGAAAAACCACTTTTCGCAATTGTGTTAGTGTTGAAAAACCACTTTTCACACTTGTGCTAGTGTTGAAAAACCACTTTTCGCACTTGTGTTGGTGCAGGAAACCACTTTTGCACTTGTATTAGTGTGGAAAAAACACTTTTTGCACTTGTGATAGTGTTGCAAAAACCACTTTTCGCACTTGTGTTAGTGTTGAAAAACCACTTTTCACACTTGTGTTAGTGTTGAAAAACCACTTTTCGCACTTGTGTTGGTGCAGGAAACCACTTTTGCACTTGTATTAGTGTGGAAAAAACACTTTTTGCACTTGTGATAGTGTTGAAAAACCAATTTTCGCACTTGTGTTAGTGTTGAAAAACCACTTTTCGCACTTGTGTTTGTGCAGGAAACCACTTTTGCACTTGTATTAGTGTGGCAAAACCACTTTTCGCACTTATGTTAGTGTTGAAAAACCACTTTTCGCACTTGTGTTAGTGTTGAAAAACCACTTTTCGCACTTGTGTTGGTGCAGGAAACCACTTTTGCACTTGTATTAGTGTGGAAAAAACACTTTTTGCACTTGTGATAGTGTTGAAAAACCACTTTTCACACTTGTGTTACTGTTGAAAAACCACTTTTCGCACTTGTGTTGGTGCAGGAAACCACTTTTGCACTTGTATTAGTGTGGAAAAAACACTTTTTGCACTTGTGATAGTGTTGAAAAACCACTTTTCGCACTTGTGTTAGTGTTGAAAAACCACTTTTCGCACTTGTGTTGGTGCAGGAAACCACTTTTGCACTTGTATTAGTGTGGAAAAACCACTTTTCGCACTTATGTTAGTGTTGAAAAACCACTTTTCGCACTTGTGTTAGTGTTGAAAAACCACTTTTCGCACTTGTGTTGGTGCAGGAAACCACTTTTGCACTTGTATTAGTGTGGAAAAACACTTTTTGCACTTGTGATAGTGTTGAAAAACCACTTTTCGCACTTGTGTTAGTGTTGAAAAAACACTTTTTGCACTTGTGTTGGTGCAGGAAACCACTTTTGCACTTGTATTAGTGTGGAAAAAACCATTTTTGCACTTGTGATAGTGTTGAAAAACCACTTTTCGCACTTGTGTTAGTGTTGAAAAACCACTTTTCGCACTTGTGTTGGTGCAGGAAACCACTTTTGCACTTGTATTAGTGTGGAAAAACCACTTTTCGCACTTGTGTTAGTGTTGAAAAACCACTTTTCGCACTTGTGTTAGTGTTGAAAAAGCACTTTTCGCAATTGTGTTAGTGTTGAAAAACCACTTTTCACACTTGTGCTAGTGTTGAAAAACCACTTTTCGCACTTGTTTTGGTGCAGGAAACCACTTTTTCACTTGTATTAGTGTGGAAAAACCACTTTTCGCACTTGTGTTAGTGTTGAAAAACCACTTTTCGCACTTGTCTTAGTGTTGAAAAACCACTTTCGTACTTGTGTTGGTGCAGGAAACCACTTTTGCACTTGTATTAGTGTGGAAAAAACACTTTTTGCACTTGTGATAGTGTTGCAAAAACCACTTTTCGCACTTGTGTTAGTGTTGAAAAACCACTTTTCACACTTGTGTTAGTGTTGAAAAACCACTTTTCGCACTTGTGTTGGTGCAGGAAACCACTTTTGCACTTGTATTAGTGTGGAAAAAACACTTTTTGCACTTGTGATAGTGTTGAAAAACCAATTTTCGCACTTGTGTTAGTGTTGAAAAACCACTTTTCGCACTTGTGTTTGTGGAGGAAACCACTTTTGCACTTGTATTAGTGTGGCAAAACCACTTTTCGCACTTGTGTTAGTGTTTAAAAACCACTTTTCGCACTTGTGTTAGTGTTGAAAAACCACTTTTCGCACTTGTGTTAGTGTTGAAAAACCACTTTTCGCACTTGTGTTGGTGCAGGAAACCACTTTTGCACTTGTATTAGTGTGGAAAAAACACTTTTTGCACTTGTGATAGCGTTGAAAAACCACTTTTCGCACTTGTGTTAGTGTTGAAAAACCACTTTTCGCACTTGTGTTAGTGTTGAAAAAGCACTTTTCGCAATTGTGTTAGTGTTGAAAAACCACTTTTCACACTTGTGCTAGTGTTGAAAAACCACTTTTCGCACTTGTTTTGGTGCAGGAAACCACTTTTGCACTTGTATTAGTGTGGAAAAACCACTTTTCGCACTTGTGTTAGTGTTGAAAAACCACTTTTCGCACTTGTGTTGAAAAACCACTTTCGTACTTGTGTTGGTGCAGGAAACCACTTTTGCACTTGTATTAGTGTGGAAAAAACACTTTTTGCACTTGTGATAGCGTTGAAAAACCACTTTTCGCACTTGTGTTGGTGCAGGAAACCACTTTTGCACTTGTATTAGTGTGGAAAAAACACTTTTTGCACTTGTGATAGTGTTGAAAAACCAATTTTCGCACTTGTGTTAGTGTTGAAAAACCACTTTTCGCACTTGTGTTTGTGCAGGAAACCACTTTTGCACTTGTATTAGTGTGGCAAAACCACTTTTCGCACTTATGTTAGTGTTGAAAAACCACTTTTCGCACTTGTGTTAGTGTTGAAAAACCACTTTTCGCACTTGTGTTGGTGCAGGAAACCACTTTTGCACTTGTATTAGTGTGGAAAAAACACTTTTTGCACTTGTGATAGTGTTGAAAAACCACTTTTCACACTTGTGTTACTGTTGAAAAACCACTTTTCGCACTTGTGTTGGTGCAGGAAACCACTTTTGCACTTGTATTAGTGTGGAAAAACCACTTTTCGCACTTATGTTAGTGTTGAAAAACCACTTTTCGCACTTGTGTTAGTGTTGAAAAACCACTTTTCGCACTTGTGTTCGTGCAGGAAACCACTTTTGCACTTGTATTAGTGTGGAAAAACACTTTTTGCACTTGTGATAGTGTTGAAAAACCACTTTTCGCACTTGTGTTAGTGTTGAAAAACCACTTTTCGCACTTGTGTTGGTGCAGGAAACCACTTTTGCACTTGTATTAGTGTGGAAAAACCACTTTTCGCACTTATGTTAGTGTTGAAAAACCACTTTTCGCACTTGTGTTAGTGTTGAAAAACCACTTTTCGCACTTGTGTTCGTGCAGGAAACCACTTTTGCACTTGTATTAGTGTGGAAAAACACTTTTTGCACTTGTGATAGTGTTGAAAAACCACTTTTCGCACTTGTGTTAGTGTTGAAAAAACACTTTTTGCACTTGTGTTGGTGCAGGAAACCACTTTTGCACTTGTATTAGTGTGGAAAAAACCATTTTTGCACTTGTGATAGTGTTGAAAAACCACTTTTCGCACTTGTGTTAGTGTTGAAAAACCACTTTTCGCACTTGTGTTGGTGCAGGAAACCACTTTTGCACTTGTATTAGTGTGGAAAAACCACTTTTCGCACTTGTGTTAGTGTTGAAAAACCACTTTTCGCACTTGTGTTAGTGTTGAAAAAGCACTTTTCGCAATTGTGTTAGTGTTGAAAAACCACTTTTCACACTTGTGCTAGTGTTGAAAAACCACTTTTCGCACTTGTTTTGGTGCAGGAAACCACTTTTGCACTTGTATTAGTGTGGAAAAACCACTTTTCGCACTTGTGTTAGTGTTGAAAAACCACTTTTCGCACTTGTCTTAGTGTTGAAAAACCACTTTCGTACTTGTGTTGGTGCAGGAAACCACTTTTGCACTTGTATTAGTGTGGAAAAAACACTTTTTGCACTTGTGATAGAGTTGCAAAAACCACTTTTTGCACTTGTGTTAGTGTTGAAAAACCACTTTTCACACTTGTGTTAGTGTTGAAAAACCACTTTTCGCACTTGTGTTGGTGCAGGAAACCACTTTTGCACTTGTATTAGTGTGGAAAAAACACTTTTTGCACTTGTGGGAGTGTTGAAAAACCACTTTTCGCACTTCTGTTAGTGTTGAAAACCCACTTTTCGCACTTGTGTTAGTGTTGAAAAACCACTTTTCGCACTTGTGTTGGTGCAGGAAACCACTTTTGCACTTGTATTAGTGTGGAAAAACCACTTTTCGCACTTGTGTTAGTGTTGAAAAACCACTTTTCGCACTTGTGTTTGTGTTGAAAAACCACTTTTCGCACTTGTGTTGGTGCAGGAAACCACTTTTGCACTTGTATTAGTGTGGAAAAACCACTTTTCGCACTTGTGTTAGTGTTGAAAAACCACTTTTCGCACTTGTGTTAGTGTTGAAAAACCACTTTTCGCACTTGTGTTGGTGCAGGAAACCACTTTTGCACTTGTGTTGGTGCAGGAAACCACTTTTGCACTTGTATTCGTGTGGAAAAACCACTTTTCGCACTTGTGTTAGTGTTGAAAAACCACTTTTCGCACTTGTGTTAGTGTTGAAAAACCACTTTTCGCACTTGTGTTAGTGTTGAAAAAACACTTTTCGCACCTGTGTTGGTGCAGGAAACCACTTTTGCACTTGTATTAGTGTGGAAAAAACACTTTTCGCACCTGTGTTAGTGTTGAAAAACCACTTTTCGCACTTGTGTTAGTGTTGAAAAACCACTTTTCGCACTTGTGTTAGTGTTGAAAAACCACTTTTCGCACTTGTGTTGGTGCAGGAAACCACTTTTGCACTTGTATTAGTGTGGAAAAAACACTTTTCGCACTTGTGTTCGTGTTGAAAAACCACTTTTCGCACTTGTGTTAGTGTTGAAAAACCACTTTTCGCACTTGTGTTGGTGCAGGAAACCACTTTTGCACTTGTATTAGTGTGGAAAAAACCACTTTTCGCACTTGTGTTAGTGTTGAAAAACCACTTTTTGCACTTGAGTTAGTGTTGAAAAACCACTTTTCGCACTTGTGTTGGTGCAGGAAACCACTTTTGCACTTGTATTAGTGTGGAAAAAACACTTTTTGCACTTGTGATAGTGTTGAAAAACCACTTTTCGCACTTGTGTTCGTTTTGAAAAACCACTTTTCGCACTTGTGTTAGTGTTGAAAAAACACTTTTCGCACTTGTGTTGGTGCAGGAAACCACTTTTGCACTTGTATTAGTGTGGAAAAACCACTTTTCGCACTTGTGTTAGTGTTGAAAAACCACTTTTCACACTTGTGTTAGTGTTGAAAAACCACTTTTCACACTCGTGTTAGTGTTGAAAAACCACTTTTCGCACTTGTGTTGGTGCAGGAAACCACTTTTGCACTTGTATTTGTGTGGAAAAACCACTTTTCGCACTTGTGTTAGTGTTGAAAAACCACTTTTCGCACTTGTGTTAGTGTTGAAAACCCACTTTTCGCACTTGTGTTGGTGCAGGAAACCACTTTTGCACTTGTATTAGTGTGGAAAAAACACTTTTTGCACTTGTGATAGTGTTGAAAAACCACTTTTCGCACTTGTGTTAGTGTTGAAAAACCACTTTTCGCACTTGTGTTAGTGTTGAAAAACCACTTTTCGCACTTGTGTTGGTGCAGGAAACCACTTTTGCACTTGTGTTAGTGTGGAAAAACCACTTTTCGCACTTGTGTTAGTGTTGAAAAACCACTTTTCGCACTTGTGATAGTGTTGAAAAACCACTTTTCGCACTTGTGTTAGTGTTGAAAAACCACTTTTCGCACTTGTGTTGGTGCAGGAAACCACTTTTGCACTTGTGTTAGTGTGGAAAAACCACTTTTCGCACTTTTGTTAGTGTTGAAATACCACTTTTCGCACTTGTGTTAGTGTTGAAAAACCACTTTTCGCACTTGGGTTGGTGCAGGAAAACACTTTTACACTTGTATTAGTGTTGAAAAACAACTTTTCGCACTTGTGTTAGTGTTGAAAATCCACTTTTCGCACTTGTGTTAGTGTTGAAAAACCACTTTTCGCACTTGTATTGGTGCAGGAAACCACTTTTGCACTTGTATTAGTGTTGAAAAACCACTTTTCGCACTTGTGTTAGTGTTGAAAAACCACTTTTCGCACTTGTGTTAGTGTTGAAAAACCACTTTTCGCACTTGTGTTGGTGCAGGAAACCACTTTTGCACTTGTGTTAGTGTGGAAAAAACACTTTTCACACTTGTGTTAGTGTTGAAAAACCACTTTTCGCACTTGTGTTAGTGTTGAAAAACCACTTTTCGCACTTGTGTTGGTACAGGAAACCACTTTTGCACTTGTATTAGTGTGGAAAAACACTTTTTGCACTTGTGATAGTGATGAAAAACCACTTTTCGCACTTGTGTTAGTGTTGAAAAACCACTTTTCGCACTTGTGTTGGTGCAGGAAACCACTTTTGCACTTGTATTAGTGTGGAAAAACCACTTTTCGCACTTGTGTTAGTGTTGAAAAACCACTTTTCGCACTTGTGTTAGTGTTGAAAAACCACTTTTCGCACCTGTGTTAGTGTTGAAAAACCACTTTTCGCACTTGTGTTGGTGCAGGAAACCACTTTTGCACTTGTATTAGTGTGGAAAAAACACTTTTCGCACTTGTGTTAGTGTTGAAAAACCACTTTTCGCGCTTGTGTTAGTGTTGAAAAACCACTTTTTTCACTTGTGTTGGTGCAGGAAACCACTTTTGCACTTGTATTAGTGTGGAAAAACACTTTTTGCACTTGTGATAGTGTTGAAAAACCACTTTTCGCACTTGTGTTAGTGTTGAAAAACCACTTTTCGCACTTGTGTTGGTGCAGGAAACCACTTTTGCACTTGTATTCGTGTGGAAAACCCACTTTTCGCACTTGTGTTAGTGTTGAAAAACCACTTTTCGCACTTGTGTTAGTGTTGAAAAACCACTTTTCGCACTTGTGTTGGTGCAGGAAACCACTTTTGCACTTGTGTTGGTGCAGGAAACCACTTTTGCACTTGTATTCGTGTGGAAAAACCACTTTTCGCACTTGTGTTAGTGTTGAAAAACCACTTTTCGCACTTGTGTTAGTGTTGAAAAACCACTTTTCGCACTTGTGTTAGTGTTGAAAAACCACTTTTCGCACCTGTGTTGGTGCAGGAAACCACTTTTGCACTTGTATTAGTGTGGAAAAAACACTTTTCGCACCTGTGTTAGTGTTGAAAAACCACTTTTCGCACTTGTGTTAGTGTTGAAAAACCACTTTTCGCACTTGTGTTAGTGTTGAAAAACCACTTTTCGCACTTGTGTTGGTGCAGGAAACCACTTTTGCAATTGTATTAGTGTGGAAAAAACACTTTTCGCACTTGTGTTCGTGTTGAAAAACCACTTTTCGCACTTGTGTTAGTGTTGAAAAACCACTTTTCGCACTTGTGTTGGTGCAGGAAACCACTTTTGCACTTGTATTAGTGTGGAAAAACCACTTTTCGCACTTGTGTTAGTGTTGAAAAACCACTTTTTGCACTTGAGTTAGTGTTGAAAAACCACTTTTCGCACTTGTGTTGGTGCAGGAAACCACTTTTGCACTTGTATTAGTGTGGAAAAAACACTTTTTGCACTTGTGATAGTGTTGAAAAACCACTTTTCGCACTTGTGATAGTGTTGAAAAACCACTTTTCGCACTTGTGTTAGTGTTGAAAAACCACATTTCGCACTTGTGTTGGTGCAGGAAACCACTTTTGCACTTGTATTAGTGTGGAAAAACCACTTTTCGCACTTGTGTTAGTGTTGAAAAACCACTTTTCGCACTTGTGTTAGTGTTGAAAAACCACTTTTCACACTCGTGTTAGTGTTGAAAAACCACTTTTCGCACTTGTGTTGGTGCAGGAAACCACTTTTGCACTTGTATTTGTGTGGAAAAACCACTTTTCGCACTTGTGTTAGTGTTGAAAAACCACTTTTCGCACTTGTGTTAGTGTTGAAAAACCACTTTTCGCACTTGTGTTGGTGCAGGAAACCACTTTTGCACTTGTATTAGTGTGGAAAAAACACTTTTTGCACTTGTGATAGTGTTGAAAAACCACTTTTCGCACTTGTGTTAGTGTTGAAAAACCACTTTTCGCACTTGTGTTGGTGCAGGAAACCACTTTTGCACTTGTATTAGTGTGGAAAAACCACTTTTTGCACTTGTGTTAGTGTTGAAAAACCACTTTTCGCACTTGTGTTAGTGTTGAAAAACCACTTTTCGCACTTGTGTTAGTGTTGAAAAACCACTTTTCGCACTTGTGTTGGTGCAGGAAACCACTTTTGCACTTGTATTAGTGTGGAAAAAACACTTTTTGCACTTGTGTTAGTGTTGATAAACCACTTTTCGCACTTGTGTTAGTGTTGAAAAACCACTTTTCGCACTTGTGTTGGTGCAGGAAACCACTTTTGCACTTGTATTAGTGTGGAAAAACACTTTTTGCACTTGTGATAGTGATGAAAAACCAATTTTCGCACTTGTGTTAGTGTTGAAAAACCACTTTTCGCACTTGTGTTAGTGTTGAAAAACCACTTTTCGCACATGTGTTGGTGCAGGAAACCACTTTTGCACTTGTATTAGTGTGGAAAAAACACTTTTTGCACTTGTGATAGTGTTAAAAAACCACTTTTCGCACTTGTGTTAGTGTTGAAAAACCACTTTTCGCACTTGTGTTGGTGCAGGAAACCACTTTTGCACTTGTATTAGTGTGGAAAAACCACTTTTCGCACTTGTGTTAGTGTTTAAAAACCACTTTTCGCACTTGTGTTAGTGTTGAAAAACCACTTTTCGCACTTGTGTTAGTGTTGAAAAACCACTTTTCGCACTTGTGTTGGTGCAGGAAACCACTTTTGCACTTGTATTAGTGTGGAAAAAACACTTTTTGCACTTGTGATAGCGTTGAAAAAACACTTTTCGCACTTGTGTTAGTGTTGAAAAACCACTTTTCGCACTTGTGTTAGTGTTGAAAAACCACTTTTCGCACTTGTGTTGGTGAAGGAAACCACTTTTGCACTTGTATTAGTGTGGAAAAACCACTTTTTTCACTTGTGATAGTGTTGAAAAACAACTTTTCGCACTTGTGTTGGTGCAGGAAACCACTTTTGCACTTGTATTAGTGTGGAAAAGCCACTTTTCGCACTTGTGTTAGTGTTGAAAAACCACTTTTCGCACTTGTGTTAATGTTGAAAAACCACTTTTCGCACTTGTGTTGGTGCAGGATACCACATTTGCACTTGTATTAGTGTGGTAAAAACACTTTTTGCACTTGTGGGAGTGTTGAAAAACCACTTTTCGCACTTCTGTTAGTGTTGAAAAACCACTTTTCGCACTTGTGTTAGTGTTGAAAAACCACTTTTCGCACTTGTGTTGGTGCAGGAAACCACTTTTGCACTTGTATTAGTGTGGAAAAACCACTTTTCGCACTTGTGTTAGTGTTGAAAAACCACTTTTCGCACTTGTGTTAGTGTTGAAAAACCACTTTTCGCACTTGTGTTAGTGTTGAAAAACCACTTTTCACACTTGTGCTAGTGTTGAAAAACCACTTTTCGCACTTGTGTTGGTGCAGGAAACCACTTTTGCACTTGTATTAGTGTGGAAAAACCACTTTTCGCACTTGTGTTAGTGTTGAAAAACCACTTTTCGCACTTGTCTTAGTGTTGAAAAACCACTTTCGCACTTGTGTTGGTGCAGGAAACCACTTTTGCACTTGTATTAGTGTGGAAAAAACACTTTTTGCACTTGTGATAGTGTTGCAAAAACCACTTTTCGCACTTGTGTTCGTGTTGATAAACCACTTTTCGCACTTGTGTTCGTGTTGAAAAACCACTTTTCGCACTTGTGTTGGTGCAGGAAACCACTTTTGCACTTGTATTAGTGTGGAAAAAACACTTTTCGCACTTGTGTTAGTGTTGAAAAACCACTTTTCGCACTTGTGTTAGTGTTGAAAAACCACTTTTCGCACTTGTGTTGGTGCAGGAAACCACTTTTGCACTTGTATTAGTGTGGAAAAAACACTTTTTGCACTTGTGATAGTGTTGAAAAACCACTTTTCGCACTTGTGTTAGTGTTGAAAAACCACTTTTCGCACTTGTGTTAGTGTTGAAAAACCACTTTTCGCACTTGTGTTGGTGCAGGAAACCACTTTTGCATTTGTATTAGTGTGGAAAACCACTTTTCGCACTTGTGTTAGTGTTGAAAAACCACTTTTTACACTTGTGTTAGTGTTGAAAAACCACTTTTCGCACTTGTGTGGGTGCAGGAAACCACTTTTGCACTTGTATTAGTGTGGAAAAACCACTTTTCGCACTTGTGTTAGTGTTGAAAAACCACTTTTTGCACTTGTGTTAGTGTTGAAAAACCACTTTTCGCACTTGTGTTGGTGCAGGAAACCACTTTTGCACTTGTATTAGTGTGGAAAAAACACTTTTTGCACTTGTGATAGTGTTGAAAAACCACTTTTTGCACTTGTGTTAGTGTTGAAAAACCTCTTTTCGCACTTGTGTTAGTGTTGAAAAAACACTTTTCGCACTTGTGTTGGTGCAGGAAACCACTTTTCGCACTTGTGTTGGTGAAGGAAACCACTTTTGCACTTGTATTAGTGTGGAAAAACCACTTTTTTCACTTGTGATAGTGTTGAAAAACAACTTTTCGCACTTGTGTTAGTGTTGAAAAACCACTTTTCGCACTTGTGTTGGTGCAGGAAACCACTTTTGCACTTGTATTAGTGTGGAAAAGCCACTTTTCGCACTTGTGTTAGTGTTGAAAAACCACTTTTCGCACTTGTGTTAATGTTGAAAAACCACTTTTCGCACTTGTGTTGGTGCAGGATACCACATTTGCACTTGTATTAGTGTGGAAAAAACACTTTTTGCACTTGTGGGAGTGTTGAAAAACCACTTTTCGCACTTCTGTTAGTGTTGAAAAACCACTTTTCGCACTTGTGTTAGTGTTGAAAAACCACTTTTCGCACTTGTGTTGGTGCAGGAAACCACTTTTGCACTTGTATTAGTGTGGAAAAACCACTTTTCGCACTTGTGTTAGTGTTGAAAAACCACTTTTCGCACTTGTGTTTGTGTTGAAAAACCACTTTTCGCACTTGTGTTGGTGCAGGAAACCACTTTTGCACTTGTATTAGTGTGGAAAAACCACTTTTCGCACTTGTGTTAGTGTTGAAAAACCACTTTTCGCACTTGTGTTAGTGTTGAAAAACCACTTTTCGCACTTGTGTTGGTGCAGGAAACCACTTTTGCACTTGTGTTGGTGCAGGAAACCACTTTTGCACTTGTATTCGTGTGGAAAAACCACTTTTCGCACTTGTGTTAGTGTTGAAAAACCACTTTTCGCACTTGTGTTAGTGTTGAAAAACCACTTTTCGCACTTGTGTTAGTGTTGAAAAACCACTTTTCGCACCTGTGTTGGTGCAGGAAACCACTTTTGCACTTGTATTAGTGTGGAAAAAACACTTTTCGCACCTGTGTTAGTGTTGAAAAACAACTTTTCGCACTTGTGTTAGTGTTGAAAAACCACTTTTCGCACTTGTGTTGGTGCAGGAAACCACTTTTGCACTTGTATTAGTGTGGAAAAGCCACTTTTCGCACTTGTGTTAGTGTTGAAAAACCACTTTTCGCACTTGTGTTAATGTTGAAAAACCACTTTTCGCACTTGTGTTGGTGCAGAATACCACATTTGCACTTGTATTAGTGTGGAAAAAACACTTTTTGCACTTGTGGGAGTGTTGAAAAACCACTTTTCGCACTTCTGTTAGTGTTGAAAAACCACTTTTCGCACTTGTGTTAGTGTTGAAAAACCACTTTTCGCACTTGTGTTGGTGCAGGAAACCACTTTTGCACTTGTATTAGTGTGGAAAAACCACTTTTCGCACTTGTGTTAGTGTTGAAAAACCACTTTTCGCACTTGTGTTAGTGTTGAAAAACCACTTTTCGCACTTGTGTTGGTGCAGGAAACCACTTTTGCACTTGTATTAGTGTGGAAAACCCACTTTTCGCACTTGTGTTATTGTTGAAAAACCACTTTTCGCACTTGTGTTAGTGTTGAAAAACCACTTTTCGCACTTGTGTTGGTGCAGGAAACCACTTTTGCACTTGTGTTGGTGCAGGAAACCACTTTTGCACTTGTATTCGTGTGGAAAAACCACTTTTCGCACTTGTGTTAGTGTTGAAAAACCACTTTTCGCACTTGTGTTAGTGTTGAAAAACCACTTTTCGCACTTGTGTTAGTGTTGAAAAACCACTTTTCGCACCTGTGTTGGTGCAGGAAACCACTTTTGCACTTGTATTAGTGTGGAAAAAACACTTTTCGCACCTGTGTTAGTGTTGAAAAACCACTTTTCGCACTTGTGTTAGTGTTGAAAAACCACATTTCGCACTTGTGTTAGTGTTGAAAAACCACTTTTCGCACTTGTGTTGGTGCAGGAAACCACTTTTGCACTTGTATTAGTGTGGAAAAAACACTTTTCGCACTTGTGTTCGTGTTGAAAAACCACTTTTCGCACTTGTGTTAGTGTTGAAAAACCACTTTTCGCACTTGTGTTGGTGCAGGAAACCACTTTTGCACTTGTATTAGTGTGGAAAAACCACTTTTCGCACTTGTGTTAGTGTTGAAAAACCACTTTTTGCACTTGAGTTAGTGTTGAAAAACCACTTTTCGCACTTGTGTTGGTGCAGGAAACCACTTTTGCACTTGTATTAGTGTGGAAAAAACACTTTTTGCACTTGTGATAGTGTTGAAAAACCACTTTTCGCACTTGTGTTAGTTTTGAAAAACCACTTTTCGCACTTGTGTTAGTGTTGAAAAACCACTTTTCGCACTTGTGTTGGTGCAGGAAACCACTTTTGCACTTGTATTAGTGTGGAAAAACCACTTTTCGCACTTGTGTTAGTGTTGAAAAACCACTTTTCGCACTTGTGTTAGTGTTGAAAAACCACTTTTCACACTCGTGTTAGTGTTGAAAAACCACTTTTCGCACTTGTGTTGGTGCAGGAAACCACTTTTGCACTTGTATTTGTGTGGAAAAACCACTTTTCGCACTTGTGTTAGTGTTGAAAAACCACTTTTCGCACTTGTGTTAGTGTTGAAAAACCACTTTTCGCACTTGTGTTGGTGCAGGAAACCACTTTTGCACTTGTATTAGTGTGGAAAAAACACTTTTTGCACTTGTGATAGTGTTGAAAAACCACTTTTCGCACTTGTGTTAGTGTTGAAAAACCACTTTTCGCACTTGTGTTGGTGCAGGAAACCACTTTTGCACTTATATTAGTGTGGAAAAACCACTTTTTGCACTTGTGTTAGTGTTGAAAAACCACTTTTCGCACTTGTGTTAGTGTTGAAAAACCACTTTTCGCACTTGTGTTGGTGCAGGAAACCACTTTTGCACTTGTATTAGTGTGGAAAAAACACTTTTCGCACTTGTGTTAGTGTTGATAAACCACTTTTCGCACTTGTGTTTGTGTTGAAAAACCACTTTTCGCACTTGTGTTGGTGCAGGAAACCACTTTTGCACTTGTATTAGTGTGGAAAAACACTTTTTGCACTTGTGATAGTGATGAAAAACCACTTTTCGCACTTGTGTTAGTGTTGAAAAACCACTTTTCGCACTTGTGTTAGTGTTGAAAAACCACTTTTCGCACATGTGTTGGTGCAGGAAACCACTTTTGCACTTGTATTAGTGTGGAAAAAACACTTTTTGCACTTGTGATAGTGTTAAAAAACCACTTTTGCACTTGTATTAGTGTGGAAAAACCACTTTTCGCACTTGTGTTAGTGTTTAAAAACCACTTTTAGCACTTGTGTTAGTGTTGAAAAACCACTTTTCGCACTTGTGTTAGTGTTGAAAAACCACTTTTCGCACTTGTGTTGGTGCAGGAAACCACTTTTGCACTTGTATTAGTGTGGAAAAAACACTTTTTGCACTTGTGATAGCGTTGAAAAAACACTTTTTGCACTTGTGTTAGTGTTGAAAAACCACTTTTCGCACTTGTGTTAGTGTTGAAAAACCACTTTTCGCACTTGTGTTGGTGAAGGAAACCACTTTTGCACTTGTATTAGTGTGGAAAAACCACTTTTTTCACTTGTGATAGTGTTGAAAAACAACTTTTCGCACTTGTGTTAGTGTTGAAAAACCACTTTTCGCACTTGTGTTGGTGCAGGAAACCACTTTTGCACTTGTATTAGTGTGGAAAAGCCACTTTTCGCACTTGTGTTAATGTTGAAAAACCACTTTTCGCACTTGTGTTGGTGCAGGATACCACATTTGCACTTGTATTAGTGTGCAAAAACACTTTTTGCACTTGTGGGAGTGTTGAAAAACCACTTTTCGCACTTCTGTTAGTGTTGAAAAACCACTTTTCGCACTTGTGTTAGTGTTGAAAAACCACTTTTCGCACTTGTGTTGGTGCAGGAAACCACTTTTGCACTTGTATTAGTGTGGAAAAACCACTTTTCGCACTTGTGTTAGTGTTGAAAAACCACTTTTCGCACTTGTGTTAGTGTTGAAAAACCACTTTTCGCACTTGTGTTAGTGTTGAAAAACCACTTTTCACACTTGTGCTAGTGTTGAAAAACCACTTTTCGCACTTGTGTTGGTGCAGGAAACCACTTTTGCACTTGTATTAGTGTGGAAAAACCACTTTTCGCACTTGTGTTAGTGTTGAAAAACCACTTTTCGCACTTGTGTTCGTGTTGAAAAACCACTTTTCGCACTTGTGTTGGTGCAGGAAACCACTTTTGCACTTGTATTAGTGTGGAAAAACCACTTTTCGCACTTGTGTTCGTGTTGATAAACCACTTTTCGCACTTGTGTTCGTGTTGAAAAACCACTTTTCGCACTTGTGTTGGTGCAGGAAACCACTTTTGCACTTGTATTAGTGTGGAAAAAACACTTTTCGCACTTGTGTTAGTGTTGAAAAACCACTTTTCGCACTTGTGTTAGTGTTGAAAAACCACTTTTCGCACTTGTGTTGGTGCAGGAAACCACTTTTGCACTTGTATTAGTGTGGAAAAAACACTTTTTGCACTTGTGATAGTGTTGAAAAACCACTTTTCGCACTTGTGTTAGTGTTGAAAAACCACTTTTCGCACTTGTGTTAGTGTTGAAAAACCACTTTTCGCACTTGTGTTGGTGCAGGAAACCACTTTTGCATTTGTATTAGTGTGGAAAACCACTTTTCGCACTTGTGTTAGTGTTGAAAAACCACTTTTTACACTTGTGTTAGTGTTGAAAAACCACTTTTCGCACTTGTGTGGGTGCAGGAAACCACTTTTGCACTTGTATTAGTGTGGAAAACCCACTTTTCGCACTTGTGTTAGTGTTGAAAAACCACTTTTTGCACTTGTGTTAGTGTTGAAAAACCACTTTTCGCACTTGTGTTGGTGCAGGAAACCACTTTTGCACTTGTATTAGTGTGGAAAAAACACTTTTTGCACTTGTGATAGTGTTGAAAAACCACTTTTCGCACTTGTGTTAGTGTTGAAAAACCTCTTTTCGCACTTGTGTTAGTGTTGAAAAAACACTTTTCGCACTTGTGTTGGTGCAGGAAACCACTTTTCGCACTTGTGTTGGTGAAGGAAACCACTTTTGCACTTGTATTAGTGTGGAAAAACCACTTTTTTCACTTGTGATAGTGTTGAAAAACAACTTTTCGCACTTGTGTTAGTGTTGAAAAACCACTTTTCGCACTTGTGTTGGTGCAGGAAACCACTTTTGCACTTGTATTAGTGTGGAAAAGCCACTTTTCGCACTTGTGTTAGTGTTGAAAAACCACTTTTCGCACTTGTGTTAATGTTGAAAAACCACTTTTCGCACTTGTGTTGGTGCAGGATACCACATTTGCACTTGTATTAGTGTGGAAAAAACACTTTTTGCACTTGTGGGAGTATTGAAAAACCACTTTTCGCACTTCTGTTTGTGTTGAAAAACCACTTTTCGCACTTGTGTTAGTGTTGAAAAACCACTTTTCGCACTTGTGTTGGTGCAGGAAACCACTTTTGCACTTGTATTAGTGTGGAAAAACCACTTTTCGCACTTGTGTTAGTGTTGAAAAACCACTTTTCGCACTTGTGTTTGTGTTGAAAAACCACTTTTCGCACTTGTGTTGGTGCAGGAAACCACTTTTGCACTTGTATTAGTGTGGAAAAACCACTTTTCGCACTTGTGTTAGTGTTGAAAAACCACTTTTCGCACTTGTGTTAGTGTTGAAAAACCACTTTTCGCACTTGTGTTGGTGCAGGAAACCACTTTTGCACTTGTGTTGGTGCAGGAAACCACTTTTGCACTTGTATTCGTGTGGAAAAACCACTTTTCGCACTTGTGTTAGTGTTGAAAAACCACTTTTCGCACTTGTGTTAGTGTTGAAAAACCACTTTTCGCACTTGTGTTAGTGTTGAAAAACCACTTTTCGCACCTGTGTTGGTGCAGGAAACCACTTTTGCACTTGTATTAGTGTGGAAAAAACACTTTTCGCACCTGTGTTCGTGTTGAAAAACCACTTTTCGCACTTGTGTTAGTGTTGAAAAACCACTTTTCGCACTTGTGTTAGTGTTGAAAAACCACTTTTCGCACTTGTGTTGGTGCAGGAAACCACTTTTGCACTTGTATTAGTGTGGAAAAAACACTTTTCGCACTTGTGTTCGTGTTGAAAAACCACTTTTCGCACTTGTGTTAGTGTTGAAAAACCACTTTTCGCACTTGTGTTGGTGCAGGAAACCACTTTTGCACTTGTATTAGTGTGGAAAAAACCACTTTTCGCACTTGTGTTAGTGTTGAAAAACCACTTTTTGCACTTGAGTTAGTGTTGAAAAACCACTTTTCGCACTTGTGTTGGTGCAGGAAACCACTTTTGCACTTGTATTAGTGTGGAAAAAACACTTTTTGCACTTGTGATAGTGTTGAAAAACCACTTTTCGCACTTGTGTTCGTTTTGAAAAACCACTTTTCGCACTTGTGTTAGTGTTGAAAAAACACTTTTCGCACTTGTGTTGGTGCAGGAAACCACTTTTGCACTTGTATTAGTGTGGAAAAACCACTTTTCGCACTTGTGTTAGTGTTGAAAAACCACTTTTCGCAC
The DNA here is from genome assembly GCF_964187855.1 of Myxine glutinosa. NCBI lineage: Eukaryota > Metazoa > Chordata > Myxini > Myxiniformes > Myxinidae > Myxine > Myxine glutinosa. The sequence continues at coordinate 36,571 of NW_027619499.1, forward strand.
TTGTGTTAGTGTTGAAAAACCACTTTTCACACTCGTGTTAGTGTTGAAAAACCACTTTTCGCACTTGTGTTGGTGCAGGAAACCACTTTTGCACTTGTATTTGTGTGGAAAAACCACTTTTCGCACTTGTGTTAGTGTTGAAAAACCACTTTTCGCCCCTGTGTTAGTGTTGAAAAACCACTTTTCGCACTTGTGTTGGTGCAGGAAACCACTTTTGCACTTGTATTAGTGTGGAAAAAACACTTTTTGCACTTGTGATAGTGTTGAAAAACCACTTTTCGCACTTGTGTTAGTGTTGAAAAACCACTTTTCGCACTTGTGTTAGTGTTGAAAAACCACTTTTCGCACTTGTGTTGGTGCAGGAAACCACTTTTGCACTTGTGTTAGTGTGGAAAAACCACTTTTCGCACTTGTGTTAGTGTTGAAAAACCACTTTTCGCACTTGTGATAGTGTTGAAAAACCACTTTTCGCACTTGTGTTAGTGTTGAAAAACCACTTTTCGCACTTGTGTTGGTGCAGGAAACCACTTTTGCACTTGTGTTAGTGTGGAAAAACCACTTTTCGCACTTTTGTTAGTGTTGAAATACCACTTTTCGCACTTGTGTTAGTGTTGAAAAACCACTTTTCGCACTTGGGTTGGTGCAGGAAAACACTTTTACACTTGTATTAGTGTTGAAAAACAACTTTTCGCACTTGTGTTAGTGTTGAAAAACCACTTTTCGCACTTGTGTTAGTGTTGAAAAACCACTTTTCGCACTTGTGTTGGTGCAGGAAACCACTTTTGCACTTGTGTTAGTGTGGAAAAAACACTTTTCACACTTGTGTTAGTGTTGAAAAACCACTTTTCGCACTTGTGTTAGTGTTGAAAAACCACTTTTCGCACTTGTGTTGGTACAGGAAACCACTTTTGCACTTGTATTAGTGTGGAAAAACACTTTTTGCACTTGTGATAGTGATGAAAAACCTCTTTTCGCACTTGTGTTAGTGTTGAAAAACCACTTTTCGCACTTGTGTTGGTGCAGGAAACCACTTTTGCACTTGTATTTGTGTGGAAAAACCACTTTTCGCACTTGTGTTAGTGTTGAAAAACCACTTTTCGCACTTGTGTTAGTGTTGAAAAACCACTTTTCGCACTTGTGTTGGTGCAGGAAACCACTTTTGCACTTGTATTAGTGTGGAAAAAACACTTTTTGCACTTGTGATAGTGTTGAAAAACCACTTTTCGCACTTGTGTTAGTGTTGAAAAACCACTTTTCGCACTTGTGTTAGTGTTGAAAAACCACTTTTCGCACTTGTGTTGGTGCAGGAAACCACTTTTGCACTTGTGTTAGTGTGGAAAAACCACTTTTCGCACTTGTGTTAGTGTTGAAAAACCACTTTTCGCACTTGTGATAGTGTTGAAAAACCACTTTTCGCACTTGTGTTAGTGTTGAAAAACCACTTTTCGCACTTGTGTTGGTGCAGGAAACCACTTTTGCACTTGTGTTAGTGTGGAAAAACCACTTTTCGCACTTTTGTTAGTGTTGAAATACCACTTTTCGCACTTGTGTTAGTGTTGAAAAACCACTTTTCGCACTTGGGTTGGTGCAGGAAAACACTTTTACACTTGTATTAGTGTTGAAAAACAACTTTTCGCACTTGTGTTAGTGTTGAAAATCCACTTTTCGCACTTGTGTTAGTGTTGAAAAACCACTTTTCGCACTTGTATTGGTGCAGGAAACCACTTTTGCACTTGTATTAGTGTTGAAAAACCACTTTTCGCACTTGTGTTAGTGTTGAAAAACCACTTTTCGCACTTGTGTTAGTGTTGAAAAACCACTTTTCGCACTTGTGTTGGTGCAGGAAACCACTTTTGCACTTGTGTTAGTGTGGAAAAAACACTTTTCACACTTGTGTTAGTGTTGAAAAACCACTTTTCGCACTTGTGTTAGTGTTGAAAAACCACTTTTCGCACTTGTGTTGGTACAGGAAACCACTTTTGCACTTGTATTAGTGTGGAAAAACACTTTTTGCACTTGTGATAGTGATGAAAAACCACTTTTCGCACTTGTGTTAGTGTTGAAAAACCACTTTTCGCACTTGTGTTGGTGCAGGAAACCACTTTTGCACTTGTATTAGTGTGGAAAAACCACTTTTCACACTTGTGTTAGTGTTGAAAAACCACTTTTCGCACTTGTGTTAGTGTTGAAAAACCACTTTTCGCACCTGTGTTAGTGTTGAAAAACCACTTTTCGCACTTGTGTTGGTGCAGGAAACCACTTTTCCACTTGTATTAGTGTGGAAAAAACACTTTTCGCACTTGTGTTAGTGTTGAAAAACCACTTTTCGCGCTTGTGTTAGTGTTGAAAAACCACTTTTCGCACTTGTGTTGGTGCAGGAAACCACTTTTGCACTTGTATTAGTGTGGAAAAACACTTTTTGCACTTGTGATAGTGTTGAAAAACCACTTTTCGCACTTGTGTTAGTGTTGAAAAACCACTTTTCGCACTTGTGTTGGTGCAGGAAACCACTTTTGCACTTGTATTCGTGTGGAAAAACCACTTTTCGCACTTGTGTTAGTGTTGAAAAACCACTTTTCGCACTTGTGTTAGTGTTGAAAAACCACTTTTCGCACTTGTGTTGGTGCAGGAAACCACTTTTGCACTTGTGTTGGTGCAGGAAACCACTTTTGCACTTGTATTCGTGTGGAAAAACCACTTTTCGCACTTGTGTTAGTGTTGAAAAACCACTTTTCGCACTTGTGTTAGTGTTGAAAAACCACTTTTCGCACTTGTGTTAGTGTTGAAAAACCACTTTTCGCACCTGTGTTGGTGCAGGAAACCACTTTTGCACTTGTATTAGTGTGGAAAAAACACTTTTCGCACCTGTGTTAGTGTTGAAAAACCACTTTTCGCACTTGTGTTAGTGTTGAAAAACCACTTTTCGCACTTGTGTTAGTGTTGAAAAACCACTTTTCGCACTTGTGTTGGTGCAGGAAACCACTTTTGCACTTGTATTAGTGTGGAAAAAACACTTTTCGCACTTGTGTTCGTGTTGAAAAACCACTTTTCGCACTTGTGTTAGTGTTGAAAAACCACTTTTCGCACTTGTGTTGGTGCAGGAAACCACTTTTGCACTTGTATTAGTGTGGAAAAACCACTTTTCGCACTTGTGTTAGTGTTGAAAAACCACTTTTTGCACTTGAGTTAGTGTTGAAAAACCACTTTTCGCACTTGTGTTGGTGCAGGAAACCACTTTTGCACTTGTATTAGTGTGGAAAAAACACTTTTTGCACTTGTGATAGTGTTGAAAAACCACTTTTCGCACTTGTGTTAGTTTTGAAAAACCACTTTTCGCACTTGTGTTAGTGTTGAAAAACCACTTTTCGCACTTGTGTTGGTGCAGGAAACCACTTTTGCACTAGTATTAGTGTGGAAAAACCACTTTTCGCACTTGTGTTAGTGTTGAAAAACCACTTTTCGCACTTGTGTTAGTGTTGAAAAACCACTTTTCACACTCGTGTTAGTGTTGAAAAACCACTTTTCGCACTTGTGTTGGTGCAGGAAACCACTTTTGCACTTGTATTTGTGTGGAAAAACCACTTTTCGCACTTGTGTTAGTGTTGAAAAACCACTTTTCGCACTTGTGTTAGTGTTGAAAAACCACTTTTCGCACTTGTGTTGGTGCAGGAAACCACTTTTGCACTTGTATTAGTGTGGAAAAAACACTTTTTGCACTTGTGGTAGTGTTGAAAAACCACTTTTCGCACTTGTGTTAGTGTTGAAAAACCACTTTTCGCACTTGTGTTGGTGCAGGAAACCACTTTTGCACTTGTATTAGTGTGGAAAAACCACTTTTTGCACTTGTGTTAGTGTTGAAAAACCACTTTTCGCACTTGTGTTAGTGTTGAAAAACCACTTTTCGCACTTGTGTTAGTGTTGAAAAACCACTTTTCGCACTTGTGTTGGTGCAGGAAACCACTTTTGCACTTGTATTAGTGTGGAAAAAACACTTTTCGCACTTGTGTTAGTGTTGAAAAACCACTTTTCGCACTTGTGTTCGTTTTGAAAACCACTTTCGCACTTGTGTTAGTGTTGAAAAACCACTTTTCGCACTTGTGTTGGTGTTGAAAAACCACTTTTCGCACTTGTGTTGGTGCAGGAAACCACTTTTGCACTTGTATTAGTGTGGAAAAAACACTTTTTGCACTTGTGATAGCGTTGAAAAAACACTTTTTGCACTTGTGTTAGTGTTGAAAAACCACTTTTCGCACTTGTGTTAGTGTTGAAAAACCACTTTTCGCACTTGTGTT
>NW_027619500.1:0-40837 GCF_964187855.1 Myxine glutinosa
GGTTTCCTGCACCAACACAAGTGCGCAAAGTGGTTTTTCAACACTAACACAAGTGCAAAAGTGGTCTCCTGCACCAACACAAGTGCGAAAAGTGGTTTTTCAACACTAACACAAGTGCGAAAAAGTGGTTTTTCAACACTAACACAAGTGCGAAAAGTGGTTTTTCAACACTAACACAAGTGCGAAAAGTGGTTTTTCAACACTAACACAAGTGCGAAAAGTGGTTTTTCCACACTAACACAAGTGCGAAAAGTGGTTTTTCAACACTAACACAAGTGCGAAACGTGGTTTTTCCACACTAATACAAGTGCAAAAGTGGTTTCCTGCACCAACACAAGTGCAAAAAGTGGTTTTTTAACACTAACACAAGTGCGAAAAGTGGTTTTTCAACACTAACACAAGTGCGAAAAGTGGTTTTTTCCACACTAACACAAGTGCGAAAAGTGGTTTTTCAACACTAACACAAGTGCGAAAAGTGGTTTTTCCACACTAATACAAGAGCAAAAGTGGTTTCCTGCACCAACACAAGTGCGAAAAGTGGTTTTTCAACACTAACACAAGTGCGAAAAGTGGTTTTTCAACACTATCACAAGTGCAAAAAGTGTTTTTTCAACACTAACACAAGTGCGATAAGTGGTTTTTCCACAATAATACAAGTGCAAAAGTGGTTTCCTGCACCAACACAAGTGTGAAAAGTGGTTTTTTCAACACTAACACAAGTGCGAAAAGTGGTTTTTCAACACTAACACAAGTGCGAAAAGTGGTTTTTCCACACTAATACAAGTGCAAAAGTGGTTTCCTGCACCAACACAAGTGTGAAAAGTGGTTTTTCCACACTATAACAAGTGCAAAAGTGGTTTCCTGCACCAACACAAGTGCGAAAAGTGGTTTTTCAACACTAACACAAGTGCGAAAAGTGGTTTTTCAACACTAACACAAGTGCGAAAAGTGGTTTTTCAACACTAACACAAGTGCGATAAGTGGTTTTTCCACACTAATACAAGTGCAAAAGTGGTTTCCTGCACCAACACAAGTGTGAAAAGTGGTTTTTCAACACTAACACAAGTGCGAAAAGTGGTTTTTCAACACTAACAGAAGTGCAAAAAGTGGTTTTTCCACACTAATACAAGTGCAAACGTGGTTTCCTGCACCAACACAAGTGCGAAAAGTGGTTTTTCAACACTAACACAAGTGCGAAAAGTGGTTTTTCACACTAACACAAGTGTGAAAAGTGGTTTTTCCACACTAATACAAGTGCAAAAGTGGTTGCCTGCACCAACACAAGTGCGCAAAGTGGTTTTTCAACACTAACACAAGTGCGAAAAGTGGTTTTTCAACACTAACACAAGTGCAAAAGTGGTCTCCTGCACCAACACAAGTGCGAAAAGTGGTTTTTCAACACTAACACAAGTGCGAAAAGTGGTTTTTCAACACTATCACAAGTGAAAAAAGTGTTTTTTCCACACTAATACAAGTGCAAAAGTGGTTTCCTGCACCAACACAAGTGCGCAAAGTGGTTTTTCAACACTAACACAAGTGCGAAAAGTGGTTTTTCCACACTAATACAAGTGCAAACGTGGTTTCCTGCACCAACACAAGTGCGAAAAGTGGTTTTTCAACACTAACACAAGTGCGAAAAGTGGTTTTTCAACACTATCACAAGTGAAAAAGTGTTTTTTCCACACTAATACAAGTGCAAAAGTGGTTTCCTGCACCAACACAAGTGCGCAAAGTTGTTTTTCAACACTAACACAAGTGCGAAAAGTGGTTTTTCAACACTAACACAAGTGCAAAAGTGGTCTCCTGCACCAACACAAGTGCGAAAAGTGGTTTTTCAACACTAACACAAGTGCGAAAAGTGGTTTTTCAACACTAACACAAGTGCGAAAAGTGGTTTTTCAACACTAACACAAGTGCGAAAAGTGGTTTTTCAACACTAACACAAGTGCGAAAAGTGGTTTTTCCACACTAACACAAGTGCGAAAAGTGGTTTTTCAACACTAACACAAGTGCGAAAAGTGGTTTTTCCACACTAATACAAGTGCAAAAGTGGTTTCCTGCACCAACACAAGTGCAAAAAGTGGTTTTTCAACACTAACACAAGTGCGAAAAGTGGTTTTTCAACACTAACACAAGTGCGAAAAGTGGTTTTTCCACACTAACACAAGTGCGAAAAGTGGTTTTTCAACACTAACACAAGTGCGAAAAGTGGTTTTTCCACACTAATACAAGTGCAAAAGTGGTTTCCTGCACCAACACAAGTGCGAAAAGTGGTTTTTCAACACTAACACAAGTGCGAAAAGTGGTTTTTCAACACTATCACAAGTGCAAAAAGTGTTTTTTCCACACTAATACAAGTGCAAAAGTGGTTTCCTGCACCAACACAAGTGCGAAAAGTGGTTTTTCAACACTAACACAAGTGCAAAAGTGGTCTCCTGCACCAACACAAGTGCGAAAAGTGGTTTTTCAACACTAACACAAGTGCGAAAAGTGGTTTTTCAACACTAACACAAGTGCGAAAAGTGGTTTTTCAACACTAACACAAGTGCGAAAAGTGGTTTTTCAACACTAACACAAGTGCGAAAAGTGGTTTTTCCACACTAACACAAGTGCGAAAAGTGGTTTTTCAACACTAACACAAGTGCGAAACGTGGTTTTTCCACACTAATACAAGTGCAAAAGTGGTTTCCTGCACCAACACAAGTGCAAAAAGTGGTTTTTTAACACTAACACAAGTGCGAAAAGTGGTTTTTCAACACTAACACAAGTGCGAAAAGTGGTTTTTCCACACTAACACAAGTGCGAAAAGTGGTTTTTCAACACTAACACAAGTGCGAAAAGTGGTTTTTCCACACTAATACAAGAGCAAAAGTGGTTTCCTGCACCAACACAAGTGCGAAAAGTGGTTTTTCAACACTAACACAAGTGCGAAAAGTGGTTTTTCAACACTATCACAAGTGCAAAAAGTGTTTTTTCAACACTAACACAAGTGCGATAAGTGGTTTTTCCACACTAATACAAGTGCAAAAGTGGTTTCCTGCACCAACACAAGTGTGAAAAGTGGTTTTTCAACACTAACACAAGTGCGAAAAGTGGTTTTTCAACACTAACACAAGTGCGAAAAGTGGTTTTTCCAAACTAATACAAGTGCAAAAGTGGTTTCCTGCACCAACACAAGTGTGAAAAGTGGTTTTTCCACACTAATACAAGTGCAAAAGTGGTTTCCTGCACCAACACAAGTGCGAAAAGTGGTTTTTCAACACTAACACAAGTGCGAAAAGTGGTTTTTCAACACTAACACAAGTGCGAAAAGTGGTTTTTCAACACTAACACAAGTGCGATAAGTGGTTTTTCCACACTAATACAAGTGCAAAAGTGGTTTCCTGCACCAACACAAGTGTGAAAAGTGGTTTTTCAACACTAACACAAGTGCGAAAAGTGGTTTTTCAACACTAACACAAGTGCGAAAAGTGGTTTTTCCACACTAATACAAGTGCAAACGTGGTTTCCTGCACCAACACAAGTGCGAAAAGTGGTTTTTCAACACTAACACAAGTGCGAAAAGTGGTTTTTCAACACTAACACAAGTGCGAAAAGTGGTTTTTCCACACTAATACAAGTGCAAAAGTGGTTGCCTGCACCAACACAAGTGCGCAAAGTGGTTTTTCAACACTAACACAAGTGCGAAAAGTGGTTTTTCAACACTAACACAAGTGCAAAAGTGGTCTCCTGCACCAACACAAGTGCGAAAAGTGGTTTTTCAACACTAACACAAGTGCGAAAAGTGGTTTTTCAACACTATCACAAGTGAAAAAAGTGTTTTTTCCACACTAATACAAGTGCAAAAGTGGTTTCCTGCACCAACACAAGTGCGCAAAGTGGTTTTTGAACACTAACACAAGTGCGAAAAGTGGTTTTTCCACACTAATACAAGTGCAAACGTGGTTTCCTGCACCAACACAAGTGCGAAAAGTGGTTTTTCAACACTAACACAAGTGCGAAAAGTGGTTTTTCAACACTATCACAAGTGAAAAAAGTGTTTTTTCCACACTAATACAAGTGCAAAAGTGGTTTCCTGCACCAACACAAGTGCGCAAAGTGGTTTTTCAACACTAACACAAGTGCGAAAAGTGGTTTTTCAACACTAACACAAGTGCAAAAGTGGTCTCCTGCACCAACACAAGTGCGAAAAGTGGTTTTTCAACACTAACACAAGTGCGAAAAGTGGTTTTTCAACACTAACACAAGTGCGAAAAGTGGTTTTTCAACACTAACACAAGTGCGAAAAGTGGTTTTTCAACACTAACACAAGTGCGAAAAGTGGTTTTTTCCACACTAACACAAGTGCGAAAAGTGGTTTTTCAACACTAACACAAGTGCGAAAAGTGGTTTTTCCACACTAATACAAGTGCAAAAGTGGTTTCCTGCACCAACACAAGTGCAAAAAGTGGTTTTTCAACACTAACACAAGTGCGAAAAGTGGTTTTTCAACACTAACACAAGTGCGAAAAGTGGTTTTTCCACACTAACACAAGTGCGAAAAGTGGTTTTTCAACACTAACACAAGTGCGAAAAGTGGTTTTTCCACACTAATACAAGTGCAAAAGTGGTTTCCTGCACCAACACAAGTGCGAAAAGTGGTTTTTCAACACTAACACAAGTGCGAAAAGTGGTTTTTCAACACTATCACAAGTGCAAAAAGTGTTTTTTCCACACTAATACAAGTGCAAAAGTGGTTTCCTGCACCAACACAAGTGCGAAAAGTGGTTTTTCAACACTAACACAAGTGCAAAAAGTGGTTTTTCAACACTAACACAAGTGCGAAAAGTGGTTTTTCAACACTAACACGAGTGCAAAAAGTGGTTTTTCCACACTAATACAAGTGCAAACGTGGTTTCCTGCACCAACACAAGTGCGAAAAGTGGTTTTCCAACACTAACACAAGTGCGAAAAGTGGTTTTTCAACACTAACACAAGTGCGAAACGTGGTTTTTCCACACTAATACAAGTGCAAAAGTGGTTTCCTGCTCCAACCCAAGTGCGAAAAGTGGTTTTTCAACACTAACACAAGTGCGAAAAGTGGTTTTTCAACACTAACACAAGTGCGAAAAGTGGTTTTTCAACACTAACACAAGTGCGAAAAGTGGTTTTTCAACACTAACACAAGTGCGAAAAGTGGTTTTTCCACACTAATACAAGTGCAAAAGTGGTTTCCTGTACCAACACAAGTGCGAAAAGTGGTTTTTCAACACTAACACAAGTGCGAAAAGTGGTTTTTCAACACTATCACAAGTGCAAAAAGTGTTTTTTCCACACTAATACAAGTGCAAAAGTGGTTTCCTGCACCAACACAAGTGCGAAAAGTGGTTTTTCAACACTAACACAAGTGCGAAAAGTGGTTTTTCAACACTAACACAAGTGCGAAAAGTGGTTTTTCCACACTAATACAAGTGCAAACGTGGTTTCCTGCACCAACACAAGTGCGAAAAGTGGTTTTTCAACACTAACACAAGTGCAAAAGTGGTTTCCTGCACCAACACAAGTGCAAAAAGTGGTTTTTCAACACTAACACAAGTGCGAAAAGTGGTTTTTCAACACTAACACAAGTGCGAAAAGTTGTTTTTCCACACTAATACAAGTGCAAAAGTGGTTTCCTGCACCAACACAAGTGCAAAAAGTGGTTTTTCAACACTAACACAAGTGCGAAAAGTGGTTTTTCAACACTATCACAAGTGCAAAAAGTGGTTTTTCCACACTAATACAAGTGCAAAAGTGGTTGCCTGCACCAACACAAGTGCGCAAAGTGGTTTTTCAACACTAACACAAGTGCGAAAAGTGGTTTTTCAACACTAACACAAGTGCAAAAGTGGTCTCCTGCACCAACACAAGTGCGAAAAGTGGTTTTTCAACACTAACACAAGTGCGAAAAGTGGTTTTTCAACACTATCACAAGTGAAAAAAGTGTTTTTTCCACACTAATACAAGTGCAAAAGTGGTTTCCTGCACCAACACAAGTGCGCAAAGTGGTTTTTCAACACTAACACAAGTGCGAAAAGTGGTTTTTCCACACTAATACAAGTGCAAACGTGGTTTCCTGCACCAACACAAGTGCGAAAAGTGGTTTTTCAACACTAACACAAGTGCGAAAAGTGGTTTTTCAACACTATCACAAGTGAAAAAAGTGTTTTTTCCACACTAATACAAGTGCAAAAGTGGTTTCCTGCACCAACACAATTGCGCAACGTGGTTTTTCAACACTAACACAAGTGCGAAAAGTGGTTTTTCAACACTAACACAAGTGCAAAAGTGGTCTCCTGCACCAACACAAGTGCGAAAAGTGGTTTTTCAACACTAACACAAGTGCGAAAAGTGGTTTTTCAACACTAACACAAGTGCGAAAAGTGGTTTTTCAACACTAACACAAGTGCGAAAAGTGGTTTTTCAACACTAACACAAGTGCGAAAAGTGGTTTTTCCACACTAACACAAGTGTGAAAAGTGGTTTTTCAACACTAACACAAGTGCGAAAAGTGGTTTTTCCACACTAATACAAGTGCAAAAGTGGTTTCCTGCACCAACACAAGTGCAAAAAGTGGTTTTTCAACACTAACACAAGTGCGAAAAGTGGTTTTTCAACACTAACACAAGTGCGAAAAGTGGTTTTTCCACACTAACACAAGTGCGAAAAGTGGTTTTTCAACACTAACACAAGTGCGAAAAGTGGTTTTACCACACTAATACAAGTGCAAAAGTGGTTTCCTGCACCAACACAAGTGCGAAAAGTGGTTTTTCAACACTAACACAAGTGCGAAAAGTGGTTTTTCAACACTATCACAAGTGCAAAAAGTGTTTTTTCCACACTAATACAAGTGCAAAAGTGGTTTCCTGCACCAACACAAGTGCGAAAAGTGGTTTTTCAACACTAACACAAGTGCAAAAGTGGTCTCCTGCACCAACACAAGTGCGAAAAGTGGTTTTTCAACACTAACACAAGTGCGAAAAGTGGTTTTTCAACACTAACACAAGTGCGAAAAGTGGTTTTTCAACACTAACACAAGTGCGAAAAGTGGTTTTTCAACACTAACACAAGTGCGAAAAGTGGTTTTTCCACACTAACACAAGTGCGAAAAGTGGTTTTTCAACACTAACACAAGTGCGAAACGTGGTTTTTCCACACTAATACAAGTGCAAAAGTGGTTTCCTGCACCAACACAAGTGCAAAAAGTGGTTTTTTAACACTAACACAAGTGCGAAAAGTGGTTTTTCAACACTAACACAAGTGCGAAAAGTGGTTTTTCCACACTAACACAAGTGCGAAAAGTGGTTTTTCAACACTAACACAAGTGCGAAAAGTGGTTTTTCCACACTAATACAAGAGCAAAAGTGGTTTCCTGCACCAACACAAGTGCGAAAAGTGGTTTTTCAACACTAACACAAGTGCGAAAAGTGGTTTTTCAACACTATCACAAGTGCAAAAAGTGTTTTTTCAACACTAACACAAGTGCGATAAGTGGTTTTTCCACACTAATACAAGTGCAAAAGTGGTTTCCTGCACCAACACAAGTGTGAAAAGTGGTTTTTCAACACTAACACAAGTGCGAAAAGTGGTTTTTCAACACTAACACAAGTGCGAAAAGTGGTTTTTCCACACTAATACAAGTGCAAAAGTGGTTTCCTGCACCAACACAAGTGTGAAAAGTGGTTTTTCCACACTAATACAAGTGCAAAAGTGGTTTCCTGCACCAACACAAGTGCGAAAAGTGGTTTTTCAACACTAACACAAGTGCGAAAAGTGGTTTTTCAACACTAACACAAGTGCGAAAAGTGGTTTTTCAACACTAACACAAGTGCGATAAGTGGTTTTTCCACACTAATACAAGTGCAAAAGTGGTTTCCTGCACCAACACAAGTGTGAAAAGTGGTTTTTCAACACTAACACAAGTGCGAAAAGTGGTTTTTCAACACTAACACAAGTGCGAAAAGTGGTTTTTCCACACTAATACAAGTGCAAACGTGGTTTCCTGCACCAACACAAGTGCGAAAAGTGGTTTTTCAACACTAACACAAGTGCGAAAAGTGGTTTTTCAACACTAACACAAGTGCGAAAAGTGGTTTTTCCACACTAATACAAGTGCAAAAGTGGTTGCCTGCACCAACACAAGTGCACAAAGTGGTTTTTCAACACTAACACAAGTGCGAAAAGTGGTTTTTCAACACTAACACAAGTGCAAAAGTGGTCTCCTGCACCAACACAAGTGCGAAAAGTGGTTTTTCAACACTAACACAAGTGCGAAAAGTGGTTTTTCAACACTATCACAAGTGAAAAAAGTGTTTTTTCCACACTAATACAAGTGCAAAAGTGGTTTCCTGCACCAACACAAGTGCGCAAAGTGGTTTTTCAACACTAACACAAGTGCGAAAAGTGGTTTTTCCACACTAATACAAGTGCAAACGTGGTTTCCTGCACCAACACAAGTGCGAAAAGTGGTTTTTCAACACTAACACAAGTGCGAAAAGTGGTTTTTCAACACTATCACAAGTGAAAAAAGTGTTTTTTCCACACTAATACAAGTGCAAAAGTGGTTTCCTGCACCAACACAAGTGCAAAAAGTGGTTTTTCAACACTAACACAAGTGCGAAAAGTGGTTTTTCCACACTAACACAAGTGCGAAAAGTGGTTTTTCAACACTAACACAAGTGCGAAACGTGGTTTTCCCACACTAATACAAGTGCAAAAGTGGTTTCCTGCACCAACACAAGTGCAAAAAGTGGTTTTTTAACACTAACACAAGTGCGAAAAGTGGTTTTTCAACACTAACACAAGTGCGAAAAGTGGTTTTTCCACACTAACACAAGTGCGAAAAGTGGTTTTTCAACACTAACACAAGTGCGAAAAGTGGTTTTTCCACACTAATACAAGAGCAAAAGTGGTTTCCTGCACCAACACAAGTGCGAAAAGTGGTTTTTCAACACTAACACAAGTGCGAAAAGTGGTTTTTCAACACTATCACAAGTGCAAAAAGTGTTTTTTCAACACTAACACAAGTGCGATAAGTGGTTTTTCCACACTAATACAAGTGCAAAAGTGGTTTCCTGCACCAACACAAGTGTGAAAAGTGGTTTTTCAACACTAACACAAGTGCGAAAAGTGGTTTTTCAACACTAACACAAGTGCGAAAAGTGGTTTTTCCACACTAATACAAGTGCAAAAGTGGTTTCCTGCACCAACACAAGTGTGAAAAGTGGTTTTTCCACACTAATACAAGTGCAAAAGTGGTTTCCTGCACCAACACAAGTGCGAAAAGTGGTTTTTCAACACTAACACAAGTGCGAAAAGTGGTTTTTCAACACTAACACAAGTGCGAAAAGTGGTTTTTCAACACTAACACAAGTGCGATAAGTGGTTTTTCCACACTAATACAAGTGCAAAAGTGGTTTCCTGCACCAACACAAGTGTGAAAAGTGGTTTTTCAACACTAACACAAGTGCGAAAAGTGGTTTTTCAACACTAACACAAGTGCGAAAAGTGGTTTTTCCACACTAATACAAGTGCAAACGTGGTTTCCTGCACCAACACAAGTGCGAAAAGTGGTTTTTCAACACTAACACAAGTGCGAAAAGTGGTTTTTCAACACTAACACAAGTGCGAAAAGTGGTTTTTCCACACTAATACAAGTGCAAAAGTGGTTGCCTGCACCAACACAAGTGCGCAAAGTGGTTTTTCAACACTAACACAAGTGCGAAAAGTGGTTTTTCAACACTAACACAAGTGCAAAAGTGGTCTCCTGCACCAACACAAGTGCGAAAAGTGGTTTTTCAACACTAACACAAGTGCGAAAAGTGGTTTTTCAACACTATCACAAGTGAAAAAAGTGTTTTTTCCACACTAATACAAGTGCAAAAGTGGTTTCCTGCACCAACACAAGTGCGCAAAGTGGTTTTTCAACACTAACACAAGTGCGAAAAGTGGTTTTTCCACACTAATACAAGTGCAAACGTGGTTTCCTGCACCAACACAAGTGCGAAAAGTGGTTTTTCAACACTAACACAAGTGCGAAAAGTGGTTTTTCAACACTATCACAAGTGAAAAAAGTGTTTTTTCCACACTAATACAAGTGCAAAAGTGGTTTCCTGCACCAACACAAGTGCGCAAAGTGGTTTTTCAACACTAACACAAGTGCGAAAAGTGGTTTTTCAACACTAACACAAGTGCAAAAGTGGTCTCCTGCACCAACACAAGTGCGAAAAGTGGTTTTTCAACACTAACACAAGTGCAAAAAGTGGTTTTTCAACACTAACACAAGTGCGAAAAGTGGTTTTTCAACACTAACACAAGTGCGAAAAGTGGTTTTTCAACACTAACACAAGTGCGAAAAGTGGTTTTTCCACACTAACACAAGTGCGAAAAGTGGTTTTTCAACACTAACACAAGTGCGAAAAGTGGTTTTTCCACACTAATACAAGTGCAAAAGTGGTTTCCTGCACCAACACAAGTGCAAAAAGTGGTTTTTCAACACTAACACAAGTGCGAAAAGTGGTTTTTCAACACTAACACAAGTGCGAAAAGTGGTTTTTCCACACTAACACAAGTGCGAAAAGTGGTTTTTCAACACTAACACAAGTGCGAAAAGTGGTTTTTCCACACTAATACAAGTGCAAAAGTGGTTTCCTGCACCAACACAAGTGCGAAAAGTGGTTTTTCAACACTAACACAAGTGCGAAAAGTGGTTTTTCAACACTATCACAAGTGCAAAAAGTGGTTTTTCAACACTAACACAAGTGCGAAAAGTGGTTTTTCCACACTAATACAAGTGCAAAAGTGGTTTCCTGCACCAACACAAGTGCGAAAAGTGGTTTTTCAACACTAACACAAGTGCGAAAAGTGGTTTTTCAACACTATCACAAGTGCAAAAAGTGTTTTTTCTACACTAATACAAGTGCAAAAGTGGTTTCCTGCACCAACACAAGTGCGAAAAGTGGTTTTTCAACACTAACACAAGTGCGAAAAGTGGTTTTTCAACACTAACACAAGTGCGAAAAGTGGGTTTTCCACACTAATACAAGTGCAAAAGTGGTTTCCTGCACCAACACAAATGCGCAAAGTGGTTTTTCAACACTAACACAAGTGCGAAATGTGGTTTTTCAACACTATCACAAGTGAAAAAAGTGTTTTTTCCACACTAATACAAGTGCAAAAGTGGTTTCCTGCACCAACACAAGTGCGCAAAGTGGTTTTTCAACACTAACACAAGTGCGAAATGTGGTTTTTCAACACTAACACAAGTGCAAAAGTGGTCTCCTGCACCAACACAAGTGCGAAAAGTGGTTTTTCAACACTAACACAAGTGCGAAAAGTGGTTTTTCAACACTATCACAAGTGAAAAAAGTGTTTTTTCCACACTAATACAAGTGCAAAAGTGGTTTCCTGCACCAACACAAGTGCGCAAAGTGGTTTTTCAACACTAACACAAGTGCGAAAAGTGGTTTTTCCACACCAATACAAGTGCAAACGTGGTTTCCTGCACCAACACAAGTGCGAAAAGTGGTGTTTCAACACTAACACAAGTGCGAAAAGTGGTTTTTCAACACTATCACAAGTGAAAAAAGTGTTTTTTCCACACTAATACAAGTGCAAAAGTGGTTTCCTGCACCAACACAAGTGCGCAAAGTGGTTTTTCAACACTAACACAAGTGCAAAAGTGGTCTCCTGCACCAACACAAGTGCGAAAAGTGGTTTTTCAACACTAACACAAGTGCGAAAAAGTGGTTTTTCAACACTAACACAAGTGCGAAAAGTGGTTTTTCAACACTAACACAAGTGCGAAAAGTGGTTTTTCAACACTAACACAAGTGCGAAAAGTGGTTTTTCCACACTAACACAAGTGCGAAAAGTGGTTTTTCAACACTAACACAAGTGCGAAACGTGGTTTTTCCACACTAATACAAGTGCAAAAGTGGTTTCCTGCACCAACACAAGTGCAAAAAGTGGTTTTTTAACACTAACACAAGTGCGAAAAGTGGTTTTTCAACACTAACACAAGTGCGAAAAGTGGTTTTTCAACACTAACACAAGTGCGAAAAGTGGTTTTTCCACACTAACACAAGTGTGAAAAGTGGTTTTTCAACACTAACACAAGTGCGAAAAGTGGTTTTTCCACACTAATACAAGTGCAAAAGTGGTTTCCTGCACCAACACAAGTGCAAAAAGTGGTTTTTCAACACTAACACAAGTGCGAAAAGTGGTTTTTCAACACTAACACAAGTGCGAAAAGTGGTTTTTCCACACTAACACAAGTGCGAAAAGTGGTTTTTCAACACTAACACAAGTGCGAAAAGTGGTTTTACCACACTAATACAAGTGCAAAAGTGGTTTCCTGCACCAACACAAGTGCGAAAAGTGGTTTTTCAACACTAACACAAGTGCGAAAAGTGGTTTTTCAACACTATCACAAGTGCAAAAAGTGTTTTTTCCACACTAATACAAGTGCAAAAGTGGTTTCCTGCACCAACACAAGTGCGAAAAGTGGTTTTTCAACACTAACACAAGTGCAAAAGTGGTCTCCTGCACCAACACAAGTGCGAAAAGTGGTTTTTCAACACTAACACAAGTGCGAAAAGTGGTTTTTCAACACTAACACAAGTGCGAAAAGTGGTTTTTCAACACTAACACAAGTGCGAAAAGTGGTTTTTCAACACTAACACAAGTGCGAAAAGTGGTTTTTCCACACTAACACAAGTGCGAAAAGTGGTTTTTCAACACTAACACAAGTGCGAAACGTGGTTTTTCCACACTAATACAAGTGCAAAAGTGGTTTCCTGCCCCAACACAAGTGCAAAAAGTGGTTTTTTAACACTAACACAAGTGCGAAAAGTGGTTTTTCAACACTAACACAAGTGCGAAAAGTGGTTTTTCCACACTAACACAAGTGCGAAAAGTGGTTTTTCAACACTAACACAAGTGCGAAAAGTGGTTTTTCCACACTAATACAAGAGCAAAAGTGGTTTCCTGCACCAACACAAGTGCGAAAAGTGGTTTTTCAACACTAACACAAGTGCGAAAAGTGGTTTTTCAACACTATCACAAGTGCAAAAAGTGTTTTTTCAACACTAACACAAGTGCGATAAGTGGTTTTTCCACACTAATACAAGTGCAAAAGTGGTTTCCTGCACCAACACAAGTGTGAAAAGTGGTTTTTCAACACTAACACAAGTGCGAAAAGTGGTTTTTCAACACTAACACAAGTGCGAAAAGTGGTTTTTCCACACTAATACAAGTGCAAAAGTGGTTTCCTGCACCAACACAAGTGTGAAAAGTGGTTTTTCCACACTAATACAAGTGCAAAAGTGGTTTCCTGCACCAACACAAGTGCGAAAAGTGGTTTTTCAACACTAACACAAGTGCGAAAAGTGGTTTTTCAACACTAACACAAGTGCGAAAAGTGGTTTTTCCACACTAACACAAGTGCGAAAAGTGGTTTTTCAACACTAACACAAGTGCAAAAGTGGTCTCCTGCACCAACACAAGTGCGAAAAGTGGTTTTTCAACACTAACACAAGTGCGAAAAGTGGTTTTTCAACACTATCACAAGTGAAAAAAGTGTTTTTTCCACACTAATACAAGTGCAAAAGTGGTTTCCTGCACCAACACAAGTGCGCAAAGTGGTTTTTCAACACTAACACAAATGCGAAAAGTGGTTTTTCCACACTAATACAAGTGCAAACGTGGTTTCCTGCACCAACACAAGTGCGAAAAGTGGTTTTTCAACACTAACACAAGTGCGAAAAGTGGTTTTTCAACACTATCACAAGTGAAAAAAGTGTTTTTTCCACACTAATACAAGTGCAAAAGTGGTTTCCTGCACCAACACAAGTGCGCAAAGTTGTTTTTCAACACTAACACAAGTGCGAAAAGTGGTTTTTCAACACTAACACAAGTGCAAAAGTGGTCTCCTGCACCAACACAAGTGCGAAAAGTGGTTTTTCAACACTAACACAAGTGCGAAAAGTGGTTTTTCAACACTAACACAAGTGCGAAAAGTGGTTTTTCAACACTAACACAAGTGCGAAAAGTGGTTTTTCAACACTAACACAAGTGCGAAAAGTGGTTTTTCCACACTAACACAAGTGCGAAAAGTGGTTTTTCAACACTAACACAAGTGCGAAAAGTGGTTTTTCCACACTAATACAAGTGCAAAAGTGGTTTCCTGCACCAACACAAGTGCAAAAAGTGGTTTTTCAACACTAACACAAGTGCGAAAAGTGGTTTTTCAACACTAACACAAGTGCGAAAAGTGGTTTTTCCACACTAACACAAGTGCGAAAAGTGGTTTTTCAACACTAACACAAGTGCGAAAAGTGGTTTTTCCACACTAATACAAGTGCAAAAGTGGTTTCCTGCACCAACACAAGTGCGAAAAGTGGTTTTTCAACACTAACACAAGTGCGAAAAGTGGTTTTTCAACACTATCACAAGTGCAAAAAGTGTTTTTTCCACACTAATACAAGTGCAAAAGTGGTTTCCTGCACCAACACAAGTGCGAAAAGTGGTTTTTCAACACTAACACAAGTGCAAAAGTGGTCTCCTGCACCAACACAAGTGCGAAAAGTGGTTTTTCAACACTAACACAAGTGCGAAAAGTGGTTTTTCAACACTAACACAAGTGCGAAAAGTGGTTTTTCAACACTAACACAAGTGCGAAAAGTGGTTTTTCAACACTAACACAAGTGCGAAAAGTGGTTTTTCCACACTAACACAAGTGCGAAAAGTGGTTTTTCAACACTAACACAAGTGCGAAACGTGGTTTTTCCACACTAATACAAGTGCAAAAGTGGTTTCCTGCACCAACACAAGTGCAAAAAGTGGTTTTTTAACACTAACACAAGTGCGAAAAGTGGTTTTTCAACACTAACACAAGTGCGAAAAGTGGTTTTTCCACACTAACACAAGTGCGAAAAGTGGTTTTTCAACACTAACACAAGTGCGAAAAGTGGTTTTTCCACACTAATACAAGAGCAAAAGTGGTTTCCTGCACCAACACAAGTGCGAAAAGTGGTTTTTCAACACTAACACAAGTGCGAAAAGTGGTTTTTCAACACTATCACAAGTGCAAAAAGTGTTTTTTCAACACTAACACAAGTGCGATAAGTGGTTTTTCCACACTAATACAAGTGCAAAAGTGGTTTCCTGCACCAACACAAGTGTGAAAAGTGGTTTTTCAACACTAACACAAGTGCGAAAAGTGGTTTTTCAACACTAACACAAGTGCGAAAAGTGGTTTTTCCAAACTAATACAAGTGCAAAAGTGGTTTCCTGCACCAACACAAGTGTGAAAAGTGGTTTTTCCACACTAATACAAGTGCAAAAGTGGTTTCCTGCACCAACACAAGTGCGAAAAGTGGTTTTTCAACACTAACACAAGTGCGAAAAGTGGTTTTTCAACACTAACACAAGTGCGAAAAGTGGTTTTTCAACACTAACACAAGTGCGATAAGTGGTTTTTCCACACTAATACAAGTGCAAAAGTGGTTTCCTGCACCAACACAAGTGTGAAAAGTGGTTTTTCAACACTAACACAAGTGCGAAAAGTGGTTTTTCAACACTAACACAAGTGCGAAAAGTGGTTTTTCCACACTAATACAAGTGCAAACGTGGTTTCCTGCACCAACACAAGTGCGAAAAGTGGTTTTTCAACACTAACACAAGTGCGAAAAGTGGTTTTTCAACACTAACACAAGTGCGAAAAGTGGTTTTTCCACACTAATACAAGTGCAAAAGTGGTTGCCTGCACCAACACAAGTGCGCAAAGTGGTTTTTCAACACTAACACAAGTGCGAAAAGTGGTTTTTCAACACTAACACAAGTGCAAAAGTGGTCTCCTGCACCAACACAAGTGCGAAAAGTGGTTTTTCAACACTAACACAAGTGCGAAAAGTGGTTTTTCAACACTATCACAAGTGAAAAAAGTGTTTTTTCCACACTAATACAAGTGCAAAAGTGGTTTCCTGCACCAACACAAGTGCGCAAAGTGGTTTTTCAACACTAACACAAGTGCGAAAAGTGGTTTTTCCACACTAATACAAGTGCAAACGTGGTTTCCTGCACCAACACAAGTGCGAAAAGTGGTTTTTCAACACTAACACAAGTGCGAAAAGTGGTTTTTCAACACTATCACAAGTGAAAAAAGTGTTTTTTCCACACTAATACAAGTGCAAAAGTGGTTTCCTGCACCAACACAAGTGCGCAAAGTGGTTTTTCAACACTAACACAAGTGCGAAAAGTGGTTTTTCAACACTAACACAAGTGCAAAAGTGGTCTCCTGCACCAACACAAGTGCGAAAAGTGGTTTTTCAACACTAACACAAGTGCGAAAAGTGGTTTTTCAACACTAACACAAGTGCGAAAAGTGGTTTTTCAACACTAACACAAGTGCGAAAAGTGGTTTTTCAACACTAACACAAGTGCGAAAAGTGGTTTTTTCCACACTAACACAAGTGCGAAAAGTGGTTTTTCAACACTAACACAAGTGCGAAAAGTGGTTTTTCCACACTAATACAAGTGCAAAAGTGGTTTCCTGCACCAACACAAGTGCAAAAAGTGGTTTTTCAACACTAACACAAGTGCGAAAAGTGGTTTTTCAACACTAACACAAGTGCGAAAAGTGGTTTTTCCACACTAACACAAGTGCGAAAAGTGGTTTTTCAACACTAACACAAGTGCGAAAAGTGGTTTTTCCACACTAATACAAGTGCAAAAGTGGTTTCCTGCACCAACACAAGTGCGAAAAGTGGTTTTTCAACACTAACACAAGTGCGAAAAGTGGTTTTTCAACACTATCACAAGTGCAAAAAGTGTTTTTTCCACACTAATACAAGTGCAAAAGTGGTTTCCTGCACCAACACAAGTGCGAAAAGTGGTTTTTCAACACTAACACAAGTGCAAAAAGTGGTTTTTCAACACTAACACAAGTGCGAAAAGTGGTTTTTCAACACTAACACAAGTGCAAAAAGTGGTTTTTCCACACTAATACAAGTGCAAACGTGGTTTCCTGCACCAACACAAGTGCGAAAAGTGGTTTTCCAACACTAACACAAGTGCGAAAAGTGGTTTTTCAACACTAACACAAGTGCGAAACGTGGTTTTTCCACACTAATACAAGTGCAAAAGTGGTTTCCTGCTCCAACCCAAGTGCGAAAAGTGGTTTTTCAACACTAAGACAAGTGCGAAAAGTGGTTTTTCAACACTAACACAAGTGCGAAAAGTGGTTTTTCAACACTAACACAAGTGCGAAAAGTGGTTTTTCAACACTAACACAAGTGCGAAAAGTGGTTTTTCCACACTAATACAAGTGCAAAAGTGGTTTCCTGCACCAACACAAGTGCAAAAAGTGGTTTTTCAACACTAACACAAGTGCGAAAAGTGGTTTTTCAACACTAACACAAGTGCGAAAAGTGGTTTTTCCACACTAACACAAGTGCGAAAAGTGGTTTTTCAACACTAACACAAGTGCGAAAAGTGGTTTTTCCACACTAATACAAGTGCAAAAGTGGTTTCCTGCACCAACACAAGTGCGAAAAGTGGTTTTTCAACACTAACACAAGTGCGAAAAGTGGTTTTTCAACACTATCACAAGTGCAAAAAGTGTTTTTTCCACACTAATACAAGTGCAAAAGTGGTTTCCTGCACCAACACAAGTGCGAAAAGTGGTTTTTCAACACTAACACAAGTGCAAAAGTGGTCTCCTGCACCAACACAAGTGCGAAAAGTGGTTTTTCAACACTAACACAAGTGCGAAAAGTGGTTTTTCAACACTAACACAAGTGCGAAAAGTGGTTTTTCAACACTAACACAAGTGCGAAAAGTGGTTTTTCAACACTAACACAAGTGCGAAAAGTGGTTTTTCCACACTAACACAAGTGCGAAAAGTGGTTTTTCAACACTAACACAAGTGCGAAACGTGGTTTTTCCACACTAATACAAGTGCAAAAGTGGTTTCCTGCACCAACACAAGTGCAAAAAGTGGTTTTTTAACACTAACACAAGTGCGAAAAGTGGTTTTTCAACACTAACACAAGTGCGAAAAGTGGTTTTTCCACACTAACACAAGTGCGAAAAGTGGTTTTTCAACACTAACACAAGTGCGAAAAGTGGTTTTTCCACACTAATACAAGAGCAAAAGTGGTTTCCTGCACCAACACAAGTGCGAAAAGTGGTTTTTCAACACTAACACAAGTGCGAAAAGTGGTTTTTCAACACTATCACAAGTGCAAAAAGTGTTTTTTCAACACTAACACAAGTGCGATAAGTGGTTTTTCCACACTAATACAAGTGCAAAAGTGGTTTCCTGCACCAACACAAGTGTGAAAAGTGGTTTTTCAACACTAACACAAGTGCGAAAAGTGGTTTTTCAACACTAACACAAGTGCGAAAAGTGGTTTTTCCAAACTAATACAAGTGCAAAAGTGGTTTCCTGCACCAACACAAGTGTGAAAAGTGGTTTTTCCACACTAATACAAGTGCAAAAGTGGTTTCCTGCACCAACACAAGTGCGAAAAGTGGTTTTTCAACACTAACACAAGTGCGAAAAGTGGTTTTTCAACACTAACACAAGTGCGAAAAGTGGTTTTTCAACACTAACACAAGTGCGATAAGTGGTTTTTCCACACTAATACAAGTGCAAAAGTGGTTTCCTGCACCAACACAAGTGTGAAAAGTGGTTTTTCAACACTAACACAAGTGCGAAAAGTGGTTTTTCAACACTAACACAAGTGCGAAAAGTGGTTTTTCCACACTAATACAAGTGCAAACGTGGTTTCCTGCACCAACACAAGTGCGAAAAGTGGTTTTTCAACACTAACACAAGTGCGAAAAGTGGTTTTTCAACACTAACACAAGTGCGAAAAGTGGTTTTTCCACACTAATACAAGTGCAAAAGTGGTTGCCTGCACCAACACAAGTGCGCAAAGTGGTTTTTCAACACTAACACAAGTGCGAAAAGTGGTTTTTCAACACTAACACAAGTGCAAAAGTGGTCTCCTGCACCAACACAAGTGCGAAAAGTGGTTTTTCAACACTAACACAAGTGCGAAAAGTGGTTTTTCAACACTATCACAAGTGAAAAAAGTGTTTTTTCCACACTAATACAAGTGCAAAAGTGGTTTCCTGCACCAACACAAGTGCGCAAAGTGGTTTTTCAACACTAACACAAGTGCGAAAAGTGGTTTTTCCACACTAATACAAGTGCAAACGTGGTTTCCTGCACCAACACAAGTGCGAAAAGTGGTTTTTCAACACTAACACAAGTGCGAAAAGTGGTTTTTCAACACTATCACAAGTGAAAAAAGTGTTTTTTCCACACTAATACAAGTGCAAAAGTGGTTTCCTGCACCAACACAAGTGCGCAAAGTGGTTTTTCAACACTAACACAAGTGCGAAAAGTGGTTTTTCAACACTAACACAAGTGCAAAAGTGGTCTCCTGCACCAACACAAGTGCGAAAAGTGGTTTTTCAACACTAACACAAGTGCGAAAAGTGGTTTTTCAACACTAACACAAGTGCGAAAAGTGGTTTTTCAACACTAACACAAGTGCGAAAAGTGGTTTTTCAACACTAACACAAGTGCGAAAAGTGGTTTTTTCCACACTAACACAAGTGCGAAAAGTGGTTTTTCAACACTAACACAAGTGCGAAAAGTGGTTTTTCCACACTAATACAAGTGCAAAAGTGGTTTCCTGCACCAACACAAGTGCAAAAAGTGGTTTTTCAACACTAACACAAGTGCGAAAAGTGGTTTTTCAACACTAACACAAGTGCGAAAAGTGGTTTTTCCACACTAACACAAGTGCGAAAAGTGGTTTTTCAACACTAACACAAGTGCGAAAAGTGGTTTTTCCACACTAATACAAGTGCAAAAGTGGTTTCCTGCACCAACACAAGTGCGAAAAGTGGTTTTTCAACACTAACACAAGTGCGAAAAGTGGTTTTTCAACACTATCACAAGTGCAAAAAGTGTTTTTTCCACACTAATACAAGTGCAAAAGTGGTTTCCTGCACCAACACAAGTGCGAAAAGTGGTTTTTCAACACTAACACAAGTGCAAAAAGTGGTTTTTCAACACTAACACAAGTGCGAAAAGTGGTTTTTCAACACTAACACAAGTGCAAAAAGTGGTTTTTCCACACTAATACAAGTGCAAACGTGGTTTCCTGCACCAACACAAGTGCGAAAAGTGGTTTTCCAACACTAACACAAGTGCGAAAAGTGGTTTTTCAACACTAACACAAGTGCGAAACGTGGTTTTTCCACACTAATACAAGTGCAAAAGTGGTTTCCTGCTCCAACCCAAGTGCGAAAAGTGGTTTTTCAACACTAACACAAGTGCGAAAAGTGGTTTTTCAACACTAACACAAGTGCGAAAAGTGGTTTTTCAACACTAACACAAGTGCGAAAAGTGGTTTTTCAACACTAACACAAGTGCGAAAAGTGGTTTTTCCACACTAATACAAGTGCAAAAGTGGTTTCCTGTACCAACACAAGTGCGAAAAGTGGTTTTTCAACACTAACACAAGTGCGAAAAGTGGTTTTTCAACACTATCACAAGTGCAAAAAGTGTTTTTTCCACACTAATACAAGTGCAAAAGTGGTTTCCTGCACCAACACAAGTGCGAAAAGTGGTTTTTCAACACTAACACAAGTGCGAAAAGTGGTTTTTCAACACTAACACAAGTGCGAAAAGTGGTTTTTCCACACTAATACAAGTGCAAACGTGGTTTCCTGCACCAACACAAGTGCGAAAAGTGGTTTTTCAACACTAACACAAGTGCAAAAGTGGTTTCCTGCACCAACACAAGTGCAAAAAGTGGTTTTTCAACACTAACACAAGTGCGAAAAGTGGTTTTTCAACACTAACACAAGTGCGAAAAGTTGTTTTTCCACACTAATACAAGTGCAAAAGTGGTTTCCTGCACCAACACAAGTGCAAAAAGTGGTTTTTCAACACTAACACAAGTGCGAAAAGTGGTTTTTCAACACTATCACAAGTGCAAAAAGTGGTTTTTCCACACTAATACAAGTGCAAAAGTGGTTGCCTGCACCAACACAAGTGCGCAAAGTGGTTTTTCAACACTAACACAAGTGCGAAAAGTGGTTTTTCAACACTAACACAAGTGCAAAAGTGGTCTCCTGCACCAACACAAGTGCGAAAAGTGGTTTTTCAACACTAACACAAGTGCGAAAAGTGGTTTTTCAACACTATCACAAGTGAAAAAAGTGTTTTTTCCACACTAATACAAGTGCAAAAGTGGTTTCCTGCACCAACACAAGTGCGCAAAGTGGTTTTTCAACACTAACACAAGTGCGAAAAGTGGTTTTTCCACACTAATACAAGTGCAAACGTGGTTTCCTGCACCAACACAAGTGCGAAAAGTGGTTTTTCAACACTAACACAAGTGCGAAAAGTGGTTTTTCAACACTATCACAAGTGAAAAAAGTGTTTTTTCCACACTAATACAAGTGCAAAAGTGGTTTCCTGCACCAACACAATTGCGCAACGTGGTTTTTCAACACTAACACAAGTGCGAAAAGTGGTTTTTCAACACTAACACAAGTGCAAAAGTGGTCTCCTGCACCAACACAAGTGCGAAAAGTGGTTTTTCAACACTAACACAAGTGCGAAAAGTGGTTTTTCAACACTAACACAAGTGCGAAAAGTGGTTTTTCAACACTAACACAAGTGTGAAAAGTGGTTTTTCAACACTAACACAAGTGCGAAAAGTGGTTTTTCCACACTAACACAAGTGTGAAAAGTGGTTTTTCAACACTAACACAAGTGCGAAAAGTGGTTTTTCCACACTAATACAAGTGCAAAAGTGGTTTCCTGCACCAACACAAGTGCAAAAAGTGGTTTTTCAACACTAACACAAGTGCGAAAAGTGGTTTTTCAACACTAACACAAGTGCGAAAAGTGGTTTTTCCACACTAACACAAGTGCGAAAAGTGGTTTTTCAACACTAACACAAGTGCGAAAAGTGGTTTTACCACACTAATACAAGTGCAAAAGTGGTTTCCTGCACCAACACAAGTGCGAAAAGTGGTTTTTCAACACTAACACAAGTGCGAAAAGTGGTTTTTCAACACTATCACAAGTGCAAAAAGTGTTTTTTCCACACTAATACAAGTGCAAAAGTGGTTTCCTGCACCAACACAAGTGCGAAAAGTGGTTTTTCAACACTAACACAAGTGCAAAAGTGGTCTCCTGCACCAACACAAGTGCGAAAAGTGGTTTTTCAACACTAACACAAGTGCGAAAAGTGGTTTTTCAACACTAACACAAGTGCGAAAAGTGGTTTTTCAACACTAACACAAGTGCGAAAAGTGGTTTTTCAACACTAACACAAGTGCGAAAAGTGGTTTTTCCACACTAACACAAGTGCGAAAAGTGGTTTTTCAACACTAACACAAGTGCGAAACGTGGTTTTTCCACACTAATACAAGTGCAAAAGTGGTTTCCTGCACCAACACAAGTGCAAAAAGTGGTTTTTTAACACTAACACAAGTGCGAAAAGTGGTTTTTCAACACTAACACAAGTGCGAAAAGTGGTTTTTCCACACTAACACAAGTGCGAAAAGTGGTTTTTCAACACTAACACAAGTGCGAAAAGTGGTTTTTCCACACTAATACAAGAGCAAAAGTGGTTTCCTGCACCAACACAAGTGCGAAAAGTGGTTTTTCAACACTAACACAAGTGCGAAAAGTGGTTTTTCAACACTATCACAAGTGCAAAAAGTGTTTTTTCAACACTAACACAAGTGCGATAAGTGGTTTTTCCACACTAATACAAGTGCAAAAGTGGTTTCCTGCACCAACACAAGTGTGAAAAGTGGTTTTTCAACACTAACACAAGTGCGAAAAGTGGTTTTTCAACACTAACACAAGTGCGAAAAGTGGTTTTTCCACACTAATACAAGTGCAAAAGTGGTTTCCTGCACCAACACAAGTGTGAAAAGTGGTTTTTCCACACTAATACAAGTGCAAAAGTGGTTTCCTGCACCAACACAAGTGCGAAAAGTGGTTTTTCAACACTAACACAAGTGCGAAAAGTGGTTTTTCAACACTAACACAAGTGCGAAAAGTGGTTTTTCAACACTAACACAAGTGCGATAAGTGGTTTTTCCACACTAATACAAGTGCAAAAGTGGTTTCCTGCACCAACACAAGTGTGAAAAGTGGTTTTTCAACACTAACACAAGTGCGAAAAGTGGTTTTTCAACACTAACACAAGTGCGAAAAGTCGTTTTTCCACACTAATACAAGTGCAAACGTGGTTTCCTGCACCAACACAAGTGCGAAAAGTGGTTTTTCAACACTAACACAAGTGCGAAAAGTGGTTTTTCAACACTAACACAAGTGCGAAAAGTGGTTTTTCCACACTAATACAAGTGCAAAAGTGGTTGCCTGCACCAACACAAGTGCGCAAAGTGGTTTTTCAACACTAACACAAGTGCGAAAAGTGGTTTTTCAACACTAACACAAGTGCAAAAGTGGTCTCCTGCACCAACACAAGTGCGAAAAGTGGTTTTTCAACACTAACACAAGTGCGAAAAGTGGTTTTTCAACACTATCACAAGTGAAAAAAGTGTTTTTTCCACACTAATACAAGTGCAAAAGTGGTTTCCTGCACCAACACAAGTGCGCAAAGTGGTTTTTCAACACTAACACAAGTGCGAAAAGTGGTTTTTCCACACTAATACAAGTGCAAACGTGGTTTCCTGCACCAACACAAGTGCGAAAAGTGGTTTTTCAACACTAACACAAGTGCGAAAAGTGGTTTTTCAACACTATCACAAGTGAAAAAAGTGTTTTTTCCACACTAATACAAGTGCAAAAGTGGTTTCCTGCACCAACACAAGTGCAAAAAGTGGTTTTTCAACACTAACACAAGTGCGAAAAGTGGTTTTTCCACACTAACACAAGTGCGAAAAGTGGTTTTTCAACACTAACACAAGTGCGAAACGTGGTTTTTCCACACTAATACAAGTGCAAAAGTGGTTTCCTGCACCAACACAAGTGCAAAAAGTGGTTTTTTAACACTAACACAAGTGCGAAAAGTGGTTTTTCAACACTAACACAAGTGCGAAAAGTGGTTTTTCCACACTAACACAAGTGCGAAAAGTGGTTTTTCAACACTAACACAAGTGCGAAAAGTGGTTTTTCCACACTAATACAAGAGCAAAAGTGGTTTCCTGCACCAACACAAGTGCGAAAAGTGGTTTTTCAACACTAACACAAGTGCGAAAAGTGGTTTTTCAACACTATCACAAGTGCAAAAAGTGTTTTTTCAACACTAACACAAGTGCGATAAGTGGTTTTTCCACACTAATACAAGTGCAAAAGTGGTTTCCTGCACCAACACAAGTGTGAAAAGTGGTTTTTCAACACTAACACAAGTGCGAAAAGTGGTTTTTCAACACTAACACAAGTGCGAAAAGTGGTTTTTCCACACTAATACAAGTGCAAAAGTGGTTTCCTGCACCAACACAAGTGTGAAAAGTGGTTTTTCCACACTAATACAAGTGCAAAAGTGGTTTCCTGCACCAACACAAGTGCGAAAAGTGGTTTTTCAACACTAACACAAGTGCGAAAAGTGGTTTTTCAACACTAACACAAGTGCGATAAGTGGTTTTTCCACACTAATACAAGTGCAAAAGTGGTTTCCTGCACCAACACAAGTGTGAAAAGTGGTTTTTCAACACTAACACAAGTGCGAAAAGTGGTTTTTCAACACTAACACAAGTGCGAAAAGTGGTTTTTTCCACACTAATACAAGTGCAAACGTGGTTTCCTGCACCAACACAAGTGCGAAAAGTGGTTTTTCAACACTAACACAAGTGCGAAAAGTGGTTTTCAACACTAACACAAGTGCGAAAAGTGGTTTTCCAACACTAATACAAGTGCAAAAGTGGTTGCCTGCACCAACACAAGTGCGCAAAGTGGTTTTTCAACACTAACACAAGTGCGAAAAGTGGTTTTTCAACACTAACACAAGTGCAAAAGTGGTCTCCTGCACCAACACAAGTGCGAAAAGTGGTTTTTCAACACTAACACAAGTGCGAAAAGTGGTTTTTCAACACTATCACAAGTGAAAAAAGTGTTTTTTCCACACTAATACAAGTGCAAAAGTGGTTTCCTGCACCAACACAAGTGCGCAAAGTGGTTTTTCAACACTAACACAAGTGCGAAAAGTGGTTTTTCCACACTAATACAAGTGCAAACGTGGTTTCCTGCACCAACACAAGTGCGAAAAGTGGTTTTTCAACACTAACACAAGTGCGAAAAGTGGTTTTTCAACACTATCACAAGTGAAAAAAGTGTTTTTTCCACACTAATACAAGTGCAAAAGTGGTTTCCTGCACCAACACAAGTGCGCAAAGTGGTTTTTCAACACTAACACAAGTGCGAAAAGTGGTTTTTCAACACTAACACAAGTGCAAAAGTGGTCTCCTGCACCAACACAAGTGCGAAAAGTGGTTTTTCAACACTAACACAAGTGCAAAAAGTGGTTTTTCAACACTAACACAAGTGCGAAAAGTGGTTTTTCAACACTAACACAAGTGCGAAAAGTGGTTTTTCAACACTAACACAAGTGCGAAAAGTGGTTTTTCCACACTAACACAAGTGCGAAAAGTGGTTTTTCAACACTAACACAAGTGCGAAAAGTGGTTTTTCCACACTAATACAAGTGCAAAAGTGGTTTCCTGCACCAACACAAGTGCAAAAAGTGGTTTTTCAACACTAACACAAGTGCGAAAAGTGGTTTTTCAACACTAACACAAGTGCGAAAAGTGGTTTTTCCACACTAACACAAGTGCGAAAAGTGGTTTTTCAACACTAACAC
Source organism: Myxine glutinosa (assembly GCF_964187855.1). Taxonomy (NCBI): domain Eukaryota; kingdom Metazoa; phylum Chordata; class Myxini; order Myxiniformes; family Myxinidae; genus Myxine; species Myxine glutinosa. The sequence goes on from NW_027619500.1 coordinate 25,890, forward strand.
AAGTGCGAAAAGTGGTTTTTCCACACTAATACAAGTGCAAAAGTGGTTTCCTGCACCAACACAAGTGCGAAAAGTGGTTTTTCAACACTAACACAAGTGCGAAAAGTGGTTTTTCAACACTATCACAAGTGCAAAAAGTGGTTTTTCAACACTAACACAAGTGCGAAAAGTGGTTTTTCAACACTAACACAAGTGCGAAAAGTGGTTTTTCAACACTAACACAAGTGCGAAAAGTGGTTTTTCCACACTAACACAAGTGCGAAAAGTGGTTTTTCAACACTAACACAAGTGCGAAACGTGGTTTTTCCACACTAATACAAGTGCAAAAGTGGTTTCCTGCACCAACACAAGTGCAAAAAGTGGTTTTTTAACACTAACACAAGTGCGAAAAGTGGTTTTTCAACACTAACACAAGTGCGAAAAGTGGTTTTTCCACACTAACACAAGTGCGAAAAGTGGTTTTTCAACACTAACACAAGTGCGAAAAGTGGTTTTTCCACACTAATACAAGAGCAAAAGTGGTTTCCTGCACCAACACAAGTGCGAAAAGTGGTTTTTCAACACTAACACAAGTGCGAAAAGTGGTTTTTCAACACTATCACAAGTGCAAAAAGTGTTTTTTCAACACTAACACAAGTGCGATAAGTGGTTTTTCCACACTAATACAAGTGCAAAAGTGGTTTCCTGCACCAACACAAGTGTGAAAAGTGGTTTTTCAACACTAACACAAGTGCGAAAAGTGGTTTTTCAACACTAACACAAGTGCGAAAAGTGGTTTTTCCACACTAATACAAGTGCAAAAGTGGTTTCCTGCACCAACACAAGTGTGAAAAGTGGTTTTTCCACACTAATACAAGTGCAAAAGTGGTTTCCTGCACCAACACAAGTGCGAAAAGTGGTTTTTCAACACTAACACAAGTGCGAAAAGTGGTTTTTCAACACTAACACAAGTGCGAAAAGTGGTTTTTCAACACTAACACAAGTGCGATAAGTGGTTTTTCCACACTAATACAAGTGCAAAAGTGGTTTCCTGCACCAACACAAGTGTGAAAAGTGGTTTTTCAACACTAACACAAGTGCGAAAAGTGGTTTTTCAACACTAACACAAGTGCGAAAAGTCGTTTTTCCACACTAATACAAGTGCAAACGTGGTTTCCTGCACCAACACAAGTGCGAAAAGTGGTTTTTCAACACTAACACAAGTGCGAAAAGTGGTTTTTCAACACTAACACAAGTGCGAAAAGTGGTTTTTCCACAATAATACAAGTGCAAAAGTGGTTGCCTGCACCAACACAAGTGCGCAAAGTGGTTTTTCAACACTAACACAAGTGCGAAAAGTGGTTTTTCAACACTAACACAAGTGCAAAAGTGGTCTCCTGCACCAACACAAGTGCGAAAAGTGGTTTTTCAACACTAACACAAGTGCGAAAAGTGGTTTTTCAACACTATCACAAGTGAAAAAAGTGTTTTTTCCACACTAATACAAGTGCAAAAGTGGTTTCCTGCACCAACACAAGTGCGCAAAGTGGTTTTTCAACACTAACACAAGTGCGAAAAGTGGTTTTTCCACACTAATACAAGTGCAAACGTGGTTTCCTGCACCAACACAAGTGCGAAAAGTGGTTTTTCAACACTAACACAAGTGCGAAAAGTGGTTTTTCAACACTATCACAAGTGAAAAAAGTGTTTTTTCCACACTAATACAAGTGCAAAAGTGGTTTCCTGCACCAACACAAGTGCAAAAAGTGGTTTTTCAACACTAACACAAGTGCGAAAAGTGGTTTTTCCACACTAACACAAGTGCGAAAAGTGGTTTTTCAACACTAACACAAGTGCGAAACGTGGTTTTTCCACACTAATACAAGTGCAAAAGTGGTTTCCTGCACCAACACAAGTGCAAAAAGTGGTTTTTTAACACTAACACAAGTGCGAAAAGTGGTTTTTCAACACTAACACAAGTGCGAAAAGTGGTTTTTCCACACTAACACAAGTGCGAAAAGTGGTTTTTCAACACTAACACAAGTGCGAAAAGTGGTTTTTCCACACTAATACAAGAGCAAAAGTGGTTTCCTGCACCAACACAAGTGCGAAAAGTGGTTTTTCAACACTAACACAAGTGCGAAAAGTGGTTTTTCAACACTATCACAAGTGCAAAAAGTGTTTTTTCAACACTAACACAAGTGCGATAAGTGGTTTTTCCACACTAATACAAGTGCAAAAGTGGTTTCCTGCACCAACACAAGTGTGAAAAGTGGTTTTTCAACACTAACACAAGTGCGAAAAGTGGTTTTTCAACACTAACACAAGTGCGAAAAGTGGTTTTTCCACACTAATACAAGTGCAAAAGTGGTTTCCTGCACCAACACAAGTGTGAAAAGTGGTTTTTCCACACTAATACAAGTGCAAAAGTGGTTTCCTGCACCAACACAAGTGCGAAAAGTGGTTTTTCAACACTAACACAAGTGCGAAAAGTGGTTTTTCAACACTAACACAAGTGCGAAAAGTGGTTTTTCAACACTAACACAAGTGCGATAAGTGGTTTTTCCACACTAATACAAGTGCAAAAGTGGTTTCCTGCACCAACACAAGTGTGAAAAGTGGTTTTTCAACACTAACACAAGTGCGAAAAGTGGTTTTTCAACACTAACACAAGTGCGAAAAGTGGTTTTTCCACACTAATACAAGTGCAAACGTGGTTTCCTGCACCAACACAAGTGCGAAAAGTGGTTTTTCAACACTAACACAAGTGCGAAAAGTGGTTTTTCAACACTAACACAAGTGCGAAAAGTGGTTTTCCAACACTAATACAAGTGCAAAAGTGGTTGCCTGCACCAACACAAGTGCGCAAAGTGGTTTTTCAACACTAACACAAGTGCGAAAAGTGGTTTTTCAACACTAACACAAGTGCAAAAGTGGTCTCCTGCACCAACACAAGTGCGAAAAGTGGTTTTTCAACACTAACACAAGTGCGAAAAGTGGTTTTTCAACACTATCACAAGTGAAAAAAGTGTTTTTTCCACACTAATACAAGTGCAAAAGTGGTTTCCTGCACCAACACAAGTGCGCAAAGTGGTTTTTCAACACTAACACAAGTGCGAAAAGTGGTTTTTCCACACTAATACAAGTGCAAACGTGGTTTCCTGCACCAACACAAGTGCGAAAAGTGGTTTTTCAACACTAACACAAGTGCGAAAAGTGGTTTTTCAACACTATCACAAGTGAAAAAAGTGTTTTTTCCACACTAATACAAGTGCAAAAGTGGTTTCCTGCACCAACACAAGTGCGCAAAGTGGTTTTTCAACACTAACACAAGTGCGAAAAGTGGTTTTTCAACACTAACACAAGTGCAAAAGTGGTCTCCTGCACCAACACAAGTGCGAAAAGTGGTTTTTCAACACTAACACAAGTGCAAAAAGTGGTTTTTCAACACTAACACAAGTGCGAAAAGTGGTTTTTCAACACTAACACAAGTGCGAAAAGTGGTTTTTCAACACTAACACAAGTGCGAAAAGTGGTTTTTCCACACTAACACAAGTGCGAAAAGTGGTTTTTCAACACTAACACAAGTGCGAAAAGTGGTTTTTCCACACTAATACAAGTGCAAAAGTGGTTTCCTGCACCAACACAAGTGCAAAAAGTGGTTTTTCAACACTAACACAAGTGCGAAAAGTGGTTTTTCAACACTAACACAAGTGCGAAAAGTGGTTTTTCCACACTAACACAAGTGCGAAAAGTGGTTTTTCAACACTAACACAAGTGCGAAAAGTGGTTTTTCCACACTAATACAAGTGCAAAAGTGGTTTCCTGCACCAACACAAGTGCGAAAAGTGGTTTTTCAACACTAACACAAGTGCGAAAAGTGGTTTTTCAACACTATCACAAGTGCAAAAAGTGGTTTTTCAACACTAACACAAGTGCGAAAAGTGGTTTTTCCACACTAATACAAGTGCAAAAGTGGTTTCCTGCACCAACACAAGTGCGAAAAGTGGTTTTTCAACACTAACACAAGTGCGAAAAGTGGTTTTTCAACACTATCACAAGTGCAAAAAGTGTTTTTTCTACACTAATACAAGTGCAAAAGTGGTTTCCTGCACCAACACAAGTGCGAAAAGTGGTTTTTCAACACTAACACAAGTGCGAAAAGTGGTTTTTCAACACTAACACAAGTGCGAAAAGTGGGTTTTCCACACTAATACAAGTGCAAAAGTGGTTTCCTGCACCAACACAAATGCGCAAAGTGGTTTTTCAACACTAACACAAGTGCGAAATGTGGTTTTTCAACACTATCACAAGTGAAAAAAGTGTTTTTTCCACACTAATACAAGTGCAAAAGTGGTTTCCTGCACCAACACAAGTGCGCAAAGTGGTTTTTCAACACTAACACAAGTGCGAAATGTGGTTTTTCAACACTAACACAAGTGCAAAAGTGGTCTCCTGCACCAACACAAGTGCGAAAAGTGGTTTTTCAACACTAACACAAGTGCGAAAAGTGGTTTTTCAACACTATCACAAGTGAAAAAAGTGTTTTTTCCACACTAATACAAGTGCAAAAGTGGTTTCCTGCACCAACACAAGTGCGCAAAGTGGTTTTTCAACACTAACACAAGTGCGAAAAGTGGTTTTTCCACACCAATACAAGTGCAAACGTGGTTTCCTGCACCAACACAAGTGCGAAAAGTGGTGTTTCAACACTAACACAAGTGCGAAAAGTGGTTTTTCAACACTATCACAAGTGAAAAAAGTGTTTTTTCCACACTAATACAAGTGCAAAAGTGGTTTCCTGCACCAACACAAGTGCGCAAAGTGGTTTTTCAACACTAACACAAGTGCAAAAGTGGTCTCCTGCACCAACACAAGTGCGAAAAGTGGTTTTTCAACACTAACACAAGTGCGAAAAAGTGGTTTTTCAACACTAACACAAGTGCGAAAAGTGGTTTTTCAACACTAACACAAGTGCGAAAAGTGGTTTTTCAACACTAACACAAGTGCGAAAAGTGGTTTTTCCACACTAACACAAGTGCGAAAAGTGGTTTTTCAACACTAACACAAGTGCGAAACGTGGTTTTTCCACACTAATACAAGTGCAAAAGTGGTTTCCTGCACCAACACAAGTGCAAAAAGTGGTTTTTTAACACTAACACAAGTGCGAAAAGTGGTTTTTCAACACTAACACAAGTGCGAAAAGTGGTTTTTCCACACTAACACAAGTGCGAAAAGTGGTTTTTCAACACTAACACAAGTGCGAAAAGTGGTTTTTCCACACTAATACAAGAGCAAAAGTGGTTTCCTGCACCAACACAAGTGCGAAAAGTGGTTTTTCAACAGTAACACAAGTGCGAAAAGTGGTTTTTCAACACTATCACAAGTGCAAAAAGTGTTTTTTCAACACTAACACAAGTGCGATAAGTGGTTTTTCCACAATAATACAAGTGCAAAAGTGGTTTCCTGCACCAACACAAGTGTGAAAAGTGGTTTTTCAACACTAACACAAGTGCGAAAAGTGGTTTTTCAACACTAACACAAGTGCGAAAAGTGGTTTTTCCACACTAATACAAGTGCAAAAGTGGTTTCCTGCACCAACACAAGTGTGAAAAGTGGTTTTTCCACACTAATACAAGTGCAAAAGTGGTTTCCTGCACCAACACAAGTGCGAAAAGTGGTTTTTCAACACTAACACAAGTGCGAAAAGTGGTTTTTCAACACTAACACAAGTGCGAAAAGTGGTTTTTCAACACTAACACAAGTGCGATAAGTGGTTTTTCCACACTAATACAAGTGCAAAAGTGGTTTCCTGCACCAACACAAGTGTGAAAAGTGGTTTTTCAACACTAACACAAGTGCGAAAAGTGGTTTTTCAACACTAACACAAGTGCAAAAAGTGGTTTTTCCACACTAATACAAGTGCAAACGTGGTTTCCTGCACCAACACAAGTGCGAAAAGTGGTTTTTCAACACTAACACAAGTGCGAAAAGTGGTTTTTCAACACTAACACAAGTGTGAAAAGTGGTTTTTCCACACTAATACAAGTGCAAAAGTGGTTGCCTGCACCAACACAAGTGCGCAAAGTGGTTTTTCAACACTAACACAAGTGCGAAAAGTGGTTTTTCAACACTAACACAAGTGCAAAAGTGGTCTCCTGCACCAACACAAGTGCGAAAAGTGGTTTTTCAACATTAACACAAGTGCGAAAAGTGGTTTTTCAACACTATCACAAGTGAAAAAAGTGTTTTTTCCACACTAATACAAGTGCAAAAGTGGTTTCCTGCACCAACACAAGTGCGCAAAGTGGTTTTTCAACACTAACACAAGTGCGAAAAGTGGTTTTTCCACACTAATACAAGTGCAAACGTGGTTTCCTGCACCAACACAAGTGCGAAAAGTGGTTTTTCAACACTAACACAAGTGCGAAAAGTGGTTTTTCAACACTATCACAAGTGAAAAAAGTGTTTTTTCCACACTAATACAAGTGCAAAAGTGGTTTCCTGCACCAACACAAGTGCGCAAAGTGGTTTTTCAACACTAACACAAGTGCGAAAAGTGGTTTTTCAACACTAACACAAGTGCAAAAGTGGTCTCCTGCACCAACACAAGTGCGAAAAGTGGTTTTTCAACACTAACACAAGTGCGAAAAGTGGTTTTTCAACACTAACACAAGTGCGAAAAGTGGTTTTTCAACACTAACACAAGTGCGAAAAGTGGTTTTTCAACACTAACACAAGTGCGAAAAGTGGTTTTTCCACACTAACACAAGTGCGAAAAGTGGTTTTTCAACACTAACACAAGTGCGAAAAGTGGTTTTTCCACACTAATACAAGTGCAAAAGTGGTTTCCTGCACCAACACAAGTGCAAAAAGTGGTTTTTCAACACTAACACAAGTGCGAAAAGTGGTTTTTCAACACTAACACAAGTGCGAAAAGTGGTTTTTCCACACTAACACAAGTGCGAAAAGTGGTTTTTCAACACTAACACAAGTGCGAAAAGTGGTTTTTCCACACTAATACAAGTGCAAAAGTGGTTTCCTGCACCAACACAAGTGCGAAAAGTGGTTTTTCAACACTAACACAAGTGCGAAAAGTGGTTTTTCAACACTATCACAAGTGCAAAAAGTGTTTTTTCCACACTAATACAAGTGCAAAAGTGGTTTCCTGCACCAACACAAGTGCGAAAAGTGGTTTTTCAACACTAACACAAGTGCAAAAGTGGTCTCCTGCACCAACACAAGTGCGAAAAGTGGTTTTTCAACACTATCACAAGTGAAAAAAGTGTTTTTTCCACACTAATACAAGTGCAAAAGTGGTTTCCTGCACCAACACAAGTGCGCAAAGTGGTTTTTCAACACTAACACAAGTGCGAAATGTGGTTTTTCAACACTAACACAAGTGCAAAAGTGGTCTCCTGCACCAACACAAGTGCGAAAAGTGGTTTTTCAATACTAACACAAGTGCGAAAAGTGGTTTTTCAACACTATCACAAGTGAAAAAAGTGTTTTTTCCACACTAATACAAGTGCAAAAGTGGTTTCCTGCACCAACACAAGTGCGCAAAGTGGTTTTTCAACACTAACACAAGTGCGAAAAGTGGTTTTTCCACACCAATACAAGTGCAAACGTGGTTTCCTGCACCAACACAAGTGCGAAAAGTGGTGTTTCAACACTAACACAAGTGCGAAAAGTGGTTTTTCAACACTATCACAAGTGAAAAAAGTGTTTTTTCCACACTAATACAAGTGCAAAAGTGGTTTCCTGCACCAACACAAGTGCGCAAAGTGGTTTTTCAACACTAACACAAGTGCAAAAGTGGTCTCCTGCACCAACACAAGTGCGAAAAGTGGTTTTTCAACACTAACACAAGTGCGAAAAAGTGGTTTTTCAACACTAACACAAGTGCGAAAAGTGGTTTTTCAACACTAACACAAGTGCGAAAAGTGGTTTTTCAACACTAACACAAGTGCGAAAAGTGGTTTTTCCACACTAACACAAGTGCGAAAAGTGGTTTTTCAACACTAACACAAGTGCGAAACGTGGTTTTTCCACACTAATGCAAGTGCAAAAGTGGTTTCCTGCACCAACACAAGTGCAAAAAGTGGTTTTTTAACACTAACACAAGTGCGAAAAGTGGTTTTTCAACACTAACACAAGTGCGAAAAGTGGTTTTTCCACACTAACACAAGTGCGAAAAGTGGTTTTTCAACACTAACACAAGTGCGAAAAGTGGTTTTTCCACACTAATACAAGAGCAAAAGTGGTTTCCTGCACCAACACAAGTGCGAAAAGTGGTTTTTCAACACTAACACAAGTGCGAAAAGTGGTTTTTCAACACTATCACAAGTGCAAAAAGTGTTTTTTCAACACTAACACAAGTGCGATAAGTGGTTTTTCCACAATAATACAAGTGCAAAAGTGGTTTCCTGCACCAACACAAGTGTGAAAAGTGGTTTTTCAACACTAACACAAGTGCGAAAAGTGGTTTTTCAACACTAACACAAGTGCGAAAAGTGGTTTTTCCACACTAATACAAGTGCAAAAGTGGTTTCCTGCACCAACACAAGTGTGAAAAGTGGTTTTTCCACACTAATACAAGTGCAAAAGTGGTTTCCTGCACCAACACAAGTGCGAAAAGTGGTTTTTCAACACTAACACAAGTGCGAAAAGTGGTTTTTCAACACTAACACAAGTGCGAAAAGTGGTTTTTCAACACTAACACAAGTGCGATAAGTGGTTTTTCCACACTAATACAAGTGCAAAAGTGGTTTCCTGCACCAACACAAGTGTGAAAAGTGGTTTTTCAACACTAACACAAGTGCGAAAAGTGGTTTTTCAACACTAACACAAGTGCAAAAAGTGGTTTTTCCACACTAATACAAGTGCAAACGTGGTTTCCTGCACCAACACAAGTGCGAAAAGTGGTTTTTCAACACTAACACAAGTGCGAAAAGTGGTTTTTCAACACTAACACAAGTGTGAAAAGTGGTTTTTCCACACTAATACAAGTGCAAAAGTGGTTGCCTGCACCAACACAAGTGCGCAAAGTGGTTTTTCAACACTAACACAAGTGCGAAAAGTGGTTTTTCAACACTAACACAAGTGCAAAAGTGGTCTCCTGCACCAACACAAGTGCGAAAAGTGGTTTTTCAACACTAACACAAGTGCGAAAAGTGGTTTTTCAACACTATCACAAGTGAAAAAAGTGTTTTTTCCACACTAATACAAGTGCAAAAGTGGTTTCCTGCACCAACACAAGTGCGCAAAGTGGTTTTTCAACACTAACACAAGTGCGAAAAGTGGTTTTTCCACACTAATACAAGTGCAAACGTGGTTTCCTGCACCAACACAAGTGCGAAAAGTGGTTTTTCAACACTAACACAAGTGCGAAAAGTGGTTTTTCAACACTATCACAAGTGAAAAAAGTGTTTTTTCCACACTAATACAAGTGCAAAAGTGGTTTCCTGCACCAACACAAGTGCGCAAAGTTGTTTTTCAACACTAACACAAGTGCGAAAAGTGGTTTTTCAACACTAACACAAGTGCAAAAGTGGTCTCCTGCACCAACACAAGTGCGAAAAGTGGTTTTTCAACACTAACACAAGTGCGAAAAGTGGTTTTTCAACACTAACACAAGTGCGAAAAGTGGTTTTTCAACACTAACACAAGTGCGAAAAGTGGTTTTTCAACACTAACACAAGTGCGAAAAGTGGTTTTCCCACACTAACACAAGTGCGAAAAGTGGTTTTTCAACACTAACACAAGTGCGAAAAGTGGTTTTTCCACACTAATACAAGTGCAAAAGTGGTTTCCTGCACCAACACAAGTGCAAAAAGTGGTTTTTCAACACTAACACAAGTGCGAAAAGTGGTTTTTCAACACTAACACAAGTGCGAAAAGTGGTTTTTCCACACTAACACAAGTGCGAAAAGTGGTTTTTCAACACTAACACAAGTGCGAAAAGTGGTTTTTCCACACTAATACAAGTGCAAAAGTGGTTTCCTGCACCAACACAAGTGCGAAAAGTGGTTTTTCAACACTAACACAAGTGCGAAAAGTGGTTTTTCAACACTATCACAAGTGCAAAAAGTGTTTTTTCCACACTAATACAAGTGCAAAAGTGGTTTCCTGCACCAACACAAGTGCGAAAAGTGGTTTTTCAACACTAACACAAGTGCAAAAGTGGTCTCCTGCACCAACACAAGTGCGAAAAGTGGTTTTTCAACACTAACACAAGTGCGAAAAGTGGTTTTTCAACACTAACACAAGTGCGAAAAGTGGTTTTTCAACACTAACACAAGTGCGAAAAGTGGTTTTTCAACACTAACACAAGTGCGAAAAGTGGTTTTTCCACACTAACACAAGTGCGAAAAGTGGTTTTTCAACACTAACACAAGTGCGAAACGTGGTTTTTCCACACTAATACAAGTGCAAAAGTGGTTTCCTGCACCAACACAAGTGCAAAAAGTGGTTTTTTAACACTAACACAAGTGCGAAAAGTGGTTTTTCAACACTAACACAAGTGCGAAAAGTGGTTTTTCCACACTAACACAAGTGCGAAAAGTGGTTTTTCAACACTAACACAAGTGCGAAAAGTGGTTTTTCCACACTAATACAAGAGCAAAAGTGGTTTCCTGCACCAACACAAGTGCGAAAAGTGGTTTTTCAACACTAACACAAGTGCGAAAAGTGGGTTTTCAACACTAACACAAGTGCGAAAAGTGTTTTTTCCACACAAATGCAAGTGCAAAAGTGGTTTCCTGCACCAACAGAAGTGTGAAAAGTGGTTTTTCAACACTAACACAAGTGCGAAAAGTGGTTTTTCAACACTAACACAAGTGCGAAAAGTGGTTTTTCCACACTAATACAAGTGCAAACGTGGTTTCCTGCACCAACACAAGTGCGAAAAGTGGTTTTTCAACACTAACACAAGTGCGAAAAGTGGGTTTTCAACACTAACACAAGTGCGAAAAGTGTTTTTTCCACACAAATGCAAGTGCAAAAGTGGTTTCCTGCACCAACAGAAGTGTGAAAAGTGGTTTTTCAACACTAACACAAGTGCGAAAAGTGGTTTTTCAACACTAACACAAGTGCGAAAAGTGGTTTTTCCACACTAATACAAGTGCAAACGTGGTTTCCTGCACCAACACAAGTGCGAAAAGTGGTTTTTCAACACTAACACAAGTGCGAAAAGTGGTTTTTCCACACTAACACAAGTGCGAAAAGTGGTTTTTCAACACTATCACAAGTGCAAAAAAGTGTTTTTTCAACACTAACACAAGTGCGATAAGTGGTTTTTCCACACTAATACAAGTGCAAAAGTGGTTTCCTGCACCAACACAAGTGTGAAAAGTGGTTTTTCAACACTAACACAAGTGCGAAAAGTGGTTTTTCAACACTAACACAAGTGCGAAAAGTGGTTTTTCCAAACTAATACAAGTGCAAAAGTGGTTTCCTGCACCAACACAAGTGTGAAAAGTGGTTTTTCCACACTAATACAAGTGCAAAAGTGGTTTCCTGCACCAACACAAGTGCGAAAAGTGGTTTTTCAACACTAACACAAGTGCGAAAAGTGGTTTTTCAACACTAACACAAGTGCGAAAAGTGGTTTTTCAACACTAACACAAGTGCGATAAGTGGTTTTTCCACACTAATACAAGTGCAAAAGTGGTTTCCTGCACCAACACAAGTGTGAAAAGTGGTTTTTCAACACTAACACAAGTGCGAAAAGTGGTTTTTCAACACTAACACAAGTGCGAAAAGTGGTTTTTCCACACTAATACAAGTGCAAACGTGGTTTCCTGCACCAACACAAGTGCGAAAAGTGGTTTTTCAACACTAACACAAGTGCGAAAAGTGGTTTTTCAACACTAACACAAGTGCGAAAAGTGGTTTTTCCACACTAATACAAGTGCAAAAGTGGTTGCCTGCACCAACACAAGTGCGCAAAGTGGTTTTTCAACACTAACACAAGTGCGAAAAGTGGTTTTTCAACACTAACACAAGTGCAAAAGTGGTCTCCTGCACCAACACAAGTGCGAAAAGTGGTTTTTCAACACTAACACAAGTGCGAAAAGTGGTTTTTCAACACTATCACAAGTGAAAAAAGTGTTTTTTCCACACTAATACAAGTGCAAAAGTGGTTTCCTGCACCAACACAAGTGCGCAAAGTGGTTTTTCAACACTAACACAAGTGCGAAAAGTGGTTTTTCCACACTAATACAAGTGCAAACGTGGTTTCCTGCACCAACACAAGTGCGAAAAGTGGTTTTTCAACACTAACACAAGTGCGAAAAGTGGTTTTTCAACACTATCACAAGTGAAAAAAGTGTTTTTTTCCACACTAATACAAGTGCAAAAGTGGTTTCCTGCACCAACACAAGTGCGCAAAGTGGTTTTTCAACACTAACACAAGTGCGAAAAGTGGTTTTTCAACACTAACACAAGTGCAAAAGTGGTCTCCTGCACCAACACAAGTGCGAAAAGTGGTTTTTCAACACTAACACAAGTGCGAAAAGTGGTTTTTCAACACTAACACAAGTGCGAAAAGTGGTTTTTCAACACTAACACAAGTGCGAAAAGTGGTTTTTCAACACTAACACAAGTGCGAAAAGTGGTTTTTTTCCACACTAACACAAGTGCGAAAAGTGGTTTTTCAACACTAACACAAGTGCGAAAAGTGGTTTTTCCACACTAATACAAGTGCAAAAGTGGTTTCCTGCACCAACACAAGTGCAAAAAGTGGTTTTTCAACACTAACACAAGTGCGAAAAGTGGTTTTTCAACACTAACACAAGTGCGAAAAGTGGTTTTTCCACACTAACACAAGTGCGAAAAGTGGTTTTTCAACACTAACACAAGTGCGAAAAGTGGTTTTTCCACACTAATACAAGTGCAAAAGTGGTTTCCTGCACCAACACAAGTGCGAAAAGTGGTTTTTCCAACACTAACACAAGTGCGAAAAGTGGTTTTTCAACACTATCACAAGTGCAAAAAGTGTTTTTTCCACACTAATACAAGTGCAAAAGTGGTTTCCTGCACCAACACAAGTGCGAAAAGTGGTTTTTCAACACTAACACAAGTGCAAAAAGTGTTTTTCAACACTAACACAAGTGCGAAAAGTGGTTTTTCAACACTAACACAAGTGCAAAAAGTGGTTTTTCCACACTAATACAAGTGCAAACGTGGTTTCCTGCACCAACACAAGTGCGAAAAGTGGTTTTCCAACACTAACACAAGTGCGAAAAGTGGTTTTTCAACACTAACACAAGTGCGAAACGTGGTTTTTCCACACTAATACAAGTGCAAAAGTGGTTTCCTGCTCCAACCCAAGTGCGAAAAGTGGTTTTTCAACACTAACACAAGTGCGAAAAGTGGTTTTTCAACACTAACACAAGTGCGAAAAGTGGTTTTTCAACACTAACACAAGTGCGAAAAGTGGTTTTTCAACACTAACACAAGTGCGAAAAGTGGTTTTTCCACACTAATACAAGTGCAAAAGTGGTTTCCTGTACCAACACAAGTGCGAAAAGTGGTTTTTCAACACTAACACAAGTGCGAAAAGTGGTTTTTCAACACTATCACAAGTGCAAAAAGTGTTTTTTCCACACTAATACAAGTGCAAAAGTGGTTTCCTGCACCAACACAAGTGCGAAAAGTGGTTTTTCAACACTAACACAAGTGCGAAAAGTGGTTTTTCAACACTAACACAAGTGCGAAAAGTGGTTTTTCCACACTAATACAAGTGCAAACGTGGTTTCCTGCACCAACACAAGTGCGAAAAGTGGTTTTTCAACACTAACACAAGTGCAAAAGTGGTTTCCTGCACCAACACAAGTGCAAAAAGTGGTTTTTCAACACTAACACAAGTGCGAAAAGAGGTTTTTCAACACTAACACAAGTGCGAAAAGTTGTTTTTTCCACACTAATACAAGTGCAAAAGTGGTTTCCTGCACCAACACAAGTGCAAAAAGTGGTTTTTCAACACTAACACAAGTGCGAAAAGTGGTTTTTCAACACTATCACAAGTGCAAAAAGTGTTTTTTCCACACTAATACAAGTGCAAAAGTGGTTTCCTGCACCAACACAAGTGCGAAAAGTGGTTTTTCAACACTAACACAAGTGCGAAAAGTGGTTTTTCCACACTAACACAAGTGCGAAAAGTGGTTTTTCAACACTAACACAAGTGCGAAAAGTTGTTTTTCCACACTAATACAAGTGCAAAAGTGGTTTCCTGCACCAACACAAGTGCGAAAAGTGGTTTTTCAACACTAACACAAGTCCGAAAAGTGGTTTTTCAACACTATCACAAGTGCGAAAAGTTGTTTTTCCACACTAATACAAGTGCAAAAGTGGTTTCCTGCACCAACACAAGTGCGAAAAGTGGTTTTTCAACACTAACACAAGTCCGAAAAGTGGTTTTTCAACACTATCACAAGTGCGAAAAGTGGTTTTTCAACACTAACACAAGTGCAAAAGTGGTTTTTCCACACTAATACAAGTGCAAAAGTGGTTTTTCAACACTAACACAAGTGCGAAAAGTGGTTTTTCAACACTAACACAAGTTCGAAAAGTGGTTTTTCAAGACTAACACAAGTGAGAAAAGTGGTTTTTCCACACTAATACAAGTGCAAAAGTGGTTTCCTGCACCAACACAAGTGCGAAAAGTGGTTTTCAACACTAACACAAGTGCGGAAAAGTGGTTTTTCAACACTAACACGTGCGAAAAGTGGTTTTTCAACACTAACACAAGTGCGAAAAGTGGTTTTTCAACACTAACACAAGTGCGAAAAGTGGTTTTTCAACACTAACACAAGTGCGAAAAGTGGTTTTCCACACTAATACAAGTGCAAAAGTGGTTTCCTGCAACAACACAAATGCGAAATGTGGTTTTTCAACACTATCACAAGTGCAAAAAGTGTTTTTTCCACACTAATACAAGTGCAAAAGTGGTTTCCTGCAACAAC
>NW_027619501.1:0-40810 GCF_964187855.1 Myxine glutinosa
AACCACTTTTCGCACTTGTGTTGGTGCAGGAAACCACTTTTGCACTTGTATTAGTGTGGAAAAAACACTTTTTGCACTTGTGATAGTGTTGAAAAACCACTTTTCGCACTTGTGTTGGTGTTGAAAAACCACTTTTCGCACTTGTGTTGGTGCAGGAAAAAACCACTTTTGCACTTGTATTAGTGTGGAAAAAACGCTTTTTGCACTTGTATTAGTGTGGAAAACCCACTTTTCGCACTTGTGTTAGTGTTGAAAAACCACTTTTCGCACTTGTGTTCGTGTTGAAAACCACTTTTCGCACTTGTGTTGGTGCAGGAAACCACTTTTGCACTTGTATTAGTGTGGAAAAAAACACTTTTTGCACTTGTGATAGTGTTGAAAAACCACTTTTCGCACTTGTGTTAGTGTTGAAAAACCACTTTTCGCACTTGTGTTGGTGAAGGAAACCACATTTGCACTTGTATTAGTGTGGAAAAACCACTTTTCGCACTTGTGTTAGTGTTGAAAAACCACTTTTCGCACTTGTATTAGTGTTGAAAAACCACTTTTCGCACTTGTGTTGGTGCAGGAAACCACTTTCGCACTTGTATTAGTGTGGAAAAAACACTTTTTGCACTTGTGATAGTGTTGAAAAACCACTTTTCGCACTTGTGTTAGTGTTGAAAAACCACTTTTTGCACTTGTGTTGGTGCAGGAAACCACTTTTGCACTTGTATTAGTGTGGAAAACCACTTTTCGCACTTGTGGTAGTGTTGAAAAACCACTTTTCGCACTTGTGTTAGTGTTGAAAAACCACTTTTCGCACTTGTGTTAGTGTTGAAAAACCACTTTTCGCACTTGTGTTGGTGCAGGAAACCACTTTTGCACTTGTATTAGTGTGGAAAAAACACTTTTTGCACTTGTGATAGTGTTGAAAAACCACTTTTCGCACTTGTGTTAGTGTTGAAAAACCACTTTTTGCACTTGTGTTTGTGCAGGAAACCACTTTTGCATTTCTATTAGTGTGGAAAAACCACTTTTCGCACTTGGGTTAGTGTTGAAAAACCACTTTTCGCACTTGTGTTAGTGTTGAAAAACCACTTTTCACACTTGTGTTAGTGTTGAAAAACCACTTTTCGCACTTGTGTTAGTGTTGAAAAACCACTTTTCGCACTTGTGTTGGTGCAGGAAACCACTTTTGCACTTGTATTAGTGTGGAAAAAACACTTTTTGCACTTGTGATAGTGTTGAAAAACCACTTTTCGCACTTGTGTTAGTGTTGAAAAACCACTTTTCGCACTTGTGTTGGTGCAGGAAACCACTTTGCACTTGTATTAGTGTGGAAAAACCACTTTTCGCACTTGTGTTAGTGTTGAAAAACCACTTTTCGCACTTGTATTAGTGTTGAAAAACCACTTTTCGCACTTGTGCTGGTGCAGGAAACCACTTTTGCACTTGTATTAGTGTGGAAAAAACACTTTTTGCACTTGTGATAGTGTTGAAAAACCACTTTTCGCACTTGTGTTAGTGTTTAAAAACCACTTTTCGCACTTGTGTTGGTGCAGGAAACCACTTTTGCACTTGTATTAGTGTGGAAAAACCACTTTCCGCACTTGTGTTAGTGTTGAAAAACCACTTTTCGGACTTGTGTTAGTGTTGAAAAACCACTTTTCGCACTTGTGTTAGTGTTGAAAAACCACTTTTCGCACTTGTGTTGGTGCAGGAAACCACTTTTGCACTTGTATTAGTGTGGCAAAAACACTTTTTGCACTTGTGATAGTGTTGAAAAACCACTTTTCGCACTTGTGTTAGTGTTGAAAAACCACTTTTCGCACTTGTGTTGGTGCAGGAAACCACATTTGCACTTGTATTAGTGTGGAAAAACCACTTTTCGCACTTGTGTTAGTGTTGAAAAACCACTTTTCACACTTGTGTTAGTGTTGAAAAACCACTTTTCGCACTTGTGTTAGTGTTGAAAAACCACTTTTCGCACTTGTGTTGGTGCAGGAAACCACTTTTGCACTTGTATTAGTGTGGAAAAAACACTTTTTGCACTTGTGATAGTGTTGAAAAACCACTTTTCGCACTTGTGTTAGTGTTGAAAAACCACTTTTCGCACTTGTGTTGGTGCAGGAAACCACTTTTGCACTTGTATTAGTGTGGAAAAACCACTTTTCGCACTTGTGTTAGTGTTGAAAAACCACTTTTCGCACTTGTATTAGTGTTGAACAACCACTTTTCGCACTTGTGTTGGTGCAGGAAACCACTTTTGCATTTTGTATTAGTGTGGAAAACCCACTTTTCGCACTTGTGTTAGTGTTGAAAAACCACTTTTCGCACTTGTGTTCGTGTTGAAAAACCACTTTTCGCACTTGTGTTGGTGCAGGAAACCACTTTTGCACTTGTATTAGTGTGGAAAAAACACTTTTTGCACTTGTGATAGTGTTGAAAAACCACTTTTCGCACTTGTGTTAGTGTTGAAAAACCACTTTTCGCACTTGTGTTGGTGAAGGAAACCACTTTTGCACTTGTATTAGTGTGGAAAAACCACTTTTCGCACTTGTGTTAGTGTTGAAAAACCACTTTTCGCACTTGTATTAGTGTTGAAAAACCACTTTTCGCACTTGTGTTCGTGTTGAAAAACCACTTTTCGCACTTGTGTTGGTGCAGGAAACCACTTTTGCACTTCTATTAGTGTGGAAAAAACACTTTTTGCACTTGTGATAGTGTTGAAAAACCACTTTTAGCACTTGTGTTAGTGTTGAAAAACCACTTTTCGCACTTGTGTTGGTGCAGGAAACCACTTTTGCACTTGTATTAGTGTGGAAAAACCACTTTTCGCACTTGTGTTAGTGTTGAAAAACCACTTTTCGCACTTGTGTTAGTGTTGAAAAACCACTTTTCGCACTTGTGTTAGTGTTGAAAAACCACTTTTCGCACTTGTGTTGGTGCAGGAAACCACTTTTGCACTTGTATTCGTGTGGAAAAAACACTTTTTGCACTTGTGATAGTGTTGAAAAACCACTTTTCGCACTTGTGGTAGTGTTGAAAAACCACTTTTCACACTTGTGTTGGTGCAGGAAACCACTTTTGCACTTGTATTAGTGTGGAAAAAAACGCTTTTTGCACTTGTATTAGTGTGGAAAAAATGCTTTTTGCACTTGTGGTAGTGTTGAAAAACCACTTTTCGCACTTGTGTTGGTGCAGGAAAACCACTTTTGCACTTGTATTAGTGTGGAAAAAACGCTTTTTGCACTTGTATTAGTGTGGAAAACCCACTTTTCGCACTTGTGTTAGTGTTGAAAAACCACTTTTCGCACTTGTGTTCGTGTTGAAAAACCACTTTTCGCACTTGTGTTGGTGCAGGAAACCACTTTTGCACTTGTATTAGTGTGGAAAAAAACACTTTTTGCACTTGTGATAGTGTTGAAAAACCACTTTTCGCACTTGTGTTAGTGTTGAAAAACCACTTTTCGCACTTGTGTTGGTGAAGGAAACCACTTTTGCACTTGTATTAGTGTGGAAAAACCACTTTTCGCACTTGTGTTAGTGTTGAAAAACCACTTTTCGCACTTGTATTAGTGTTGAAAAACCACTTTTCGCACTTGTGTTGGTGCAGGAAACCACTTTCGCACTTGTATTAGTGTGGAAAAAACACTTTTTGCACTTGTGATAGTGTTGAAAAACCACTTTTCGCACTTGTGTTAGTGTTGAAAAACCACTTTTTGCACTTGTGTTGGTGCAGGAAACCACTTTTGCACTTGTATTAGTGTGGAAAAACCACTTTTCGCACTTGTGGTAGTGTTGAAAAACCACTTTTCGCACTTGTGTTAGTGTTGAAAAACCACTTTTCGCACTTGTGTTAGTGTTGAAAAACCACTTTTCGCACTTGTGTTGGTGCAGGAAACCACTTTTGCACTTGTATTAGTGTGGAAAAAACACTTTTTGCACTTGTGATAGTGTTGAAAAACCACTTTTCGCACTTGTGTTAGTGTTGAAAAACCACTTTTTGCACTTGTGTTTGTGCAGGAAACCACTTTTGCATTTCTATTAGTGTGGAAAAACCACTTTTCGCACTTGGGTTAGTGTTGAAAAACCACTTTTCGCACTTGTGTTAGTGTTGAAAAACCACTTTTCACACTTGTGTTAGTGTTGAAAAACCACTTTTCGCACTTGTGTTAGTGTTGAAAAACCACTTTTCGCACTTGTGTTGGTGCAGGAAACCACTTTTGCACTTGTATTAGTGTGGAAAAAACACTTTTTGCACTTGTGATAGTGTTGAAAAACCACTTTTCGCACTTGTGTTAGTGTTGAAAAACCACTTTTCGCACTTGTGTTGGTGCAGGAAACCACTTTTGCACTTGTATTAGTGTGGAAAAACCACTTTTCGCACTTGTGTTAGTGTTGAAAAACCACTTTTCGCACTTGTATTAGTGTTGAAAAACCACTTTTCGCACTTGTGCTGGTGCAGGAAACCACTTTTGCACTTGTATTAGTGTGGAAAAAACACTTTTTGCACTTGTGATAGTGTTGAAAAACCACTTTTCGCACTTGTGTTGGTGCAGGAAACCACTTTTGCACTTGTATTAGTGTGGAAAAACCACTTTTCGCACTTGTGTTAGTGTTGAAAAACCACTTTTCGCACTTGTGTTAGTGTTGAAAAACCACTTTTCGCACTTGTGTTAGTGTTGAAAAACCACTTTTCGCACTTGTGTTGGTGCAGGAAACCACTTTTGCACTTGTATTAGTGTGGAAAAAACACTTTTTGCACTTGTGATAGTGTTGAAAAACCACTTTTCGCACTTGTGGTAGTGTTGAAAAACCACTTTTCGCACTTGTGTTGGTGCAGGAAACCACTTTTGCACTTGTATTAGTGTGGAAAAAACGCTTTTTGCACTTGTATTAGTGTGGAAAAAACGCTTTTTGCACTTGTGATAGTGTTGAAAAACCACTTTTCGCACTTGTGTTAGTGTTGAAAAACCACTTTTCGCACTTGTGTTGGTGCAGGAAACCACTTTTGCACTTGTATTAGTGTGGAAAAACCACTTTCCGCACTTGTGTTAGTGTTGAAAAACCACTTTTCGCACTTGTGTTAGTGTTGAAAAACCACTTTTCGCACTTGTGTTAGTGTTGAAAAACCACTTTTTGCACTTGTGTTGGTGCAGGAAACCACTTTTGCACTTGTATTAGTGTGGAAAAAACACTTTTTGCACTTGTGATAGTGTTGAAAAACCACTTTTCGCACTTGTGTTAGTGTTGAAAAACCACTTTTCGCACTTGTGTTGGTGCAGGAAACCACTTTTGCACTTGTATTAGTGTGGAAAAACCACTTTCCGCACTTGTGTTAGTGTTGAAAAACCACTTTTCGCACTTGTGTTAGTGTTGAAAAACCACTTTTTGCACTTGTGTTAGTGTTGAAAAACCACTTTTCGCACTTGTGTTGGTGCAGGAAACCACTTTTGCACTTGTATTAGTGTGGAAAAAACACTTTTTGCACTTGTGATAGTGTTTAAAAACCACTTTTCGCACTTGTGTTAGTGTTGAAAACCACTTTTCGCACTTGTGTTGGTGCAGGAAACCACTTTTGCACTTGTATTAATGTGGAAAACCACTTTTCGCACTTGTGTTAGTGTTGAAAAACCACTTTTCGCACTTGTGTTAGTGTTGAAAAACCACTTTTCGCACTTGTGTTGGTGCAGGAAACACTTTTGCACTTGTATTAGTGTGGAAAAACCACTTTCGCACTTGTGTTAGTGTTGAAAAACCACTTTTCGCACTTGTATTAGTGTTGAAAAACCATTTTCGCACTTGTGTTGGTGCAGGAAACCACTTTTGCACTTGTATTAGTGTGGAAAAAACACTTTTTGCACTTGTGATAGTGTTGAAAAACCACTTATCGCACTTGTGTTAGTGTTGAAAAACCACTTTTCGCACTTGTGTTGGTGCAGGAAACCACTTTTGCACTTGTATTAGTGTGGAAAAACCACTTTTCGCACTTGTGTTAGTGTTGAAAAACCACTTTTCGCACTTGTGTTAGTGTTGAAAACCACGTTTCGCACTTGTGTTAGTGTTGAAAAACCACTTTTCGCACTTGTGTTGGTGCAGGAAACCACTTTTGCACTTGTATTAGTGTGGAAAAAACACTTTTTGCACTTGTGATAGTGTTGAAAAACCACTTTTCGCACTTGTGTTGGTGTTGAAAAACCACTTTTCGCACTTGTGTTGGTGCAGGAAACCACTTTTGCACTTGTATTAGTGTGGAAAAACCACTTTTCGCACTTGTGTTAGTGTTGAAAAACCACTTTTGCACTTGTGTTTGTGTTGAAAAACCACTTTTCGCACTTGTGTTGGTGCAGGAAACCACTTTTGCACTTGTATTAGTGTGGAAAAAACACTTTTTGCACTTGTGATAGTGTTGAAAAACCACTTTTCGCACTTGTGTTGGTGTTGAAAAACACTTTTCGCACTTGTGTTGGTGCAGGAAACCACTTTTGCACTTGTATTAGTGTGGAAAAACCACTTTTCGCACTTGTGTTAGTGTTGAAAAAACCACTTTTCACACTTGTGTTAGTGTTGAAAAACCACTTTTCGCACTTGTGTTAGTGTTGAAAAACCACTTTTCGCACTTGTGTTGGTGCAGGAAACCACTTTTGCACTTGTATTAGTGTGGAAAAAACACTTTTTGCACTTGTGATAGTGTTGAAAAACCACTTTTCGCACTTGTGTTAGTGTTGAAAAACCACTTTTCGCACTTGTGTTGGTGCAGGAAACCACTTTTGCACTTGTATTAGTGTGGAAAAACCACTTTTCGCACTTGTGTTAGTGTTGAAAAACCACTTTTCGCACTTGTATTAGTGTTGAAAAACACTTTTCGCACTTGTGTTGGTGCAGGAAACCACTTTTGCACTTGTATTAGTGTGGAAAAAACACTTTTTGCACTTGTGATAGGGTTGAAAAACCACTTTTCGCACTTGTGTTAGTGTTGAAAAACCACTTTTTGCACTTGTGTTGGTGCAGGAAACCACTTTTGCACTTGTATTAGTGTGAAAAACCACTTTTCACACTTGTGTTAGTGTTGAAAAACCACTTTTCGCACTTGTGTTAGTGTTGAAAACCACTTTTCGCACTTGTGTTAGTGTTGAAAAACCACTTTTCGCACTTGTGTTGGTGCAGGAAACCACTTTTGCACTTGTATTAGTGTGGAAAAAACGCTTTTTGCACTTGTATTAGTGTGGAAAAAACGCTTTTTGCACTTGTGATAGTGTTGAAAAACCACTTTTCGCACTTGTGTTAGTGTTGAAAAACCACTTTTCGCACTTGTGTTGGTGCAGGAAACCACTTTTGCACTTGTATTAGTGTGGAAAAACCACTTCCCGCACTTGTGTTAGTGTTGAAAAACCACTTTTCGCACTTGTGTTAGTGTTGAAAAACCACTTTTCGCACTTGTGTTAGTGTTGAAAAACCACTTTTCGCACTTGTGTTGGTGCAGGAAACCACTTTTGCACTTGTATTAGTGTGGAAAAAACACTTTTTGCACTTGTGATAGTGTTGAAAAACCACTTTTCACACTTGTGTTAGTGTTGAAAAAACCACTTTTCGCACTTGTGTTGGTGCAGGAAACCACTTTTGCACTTGTATTAGTGTGGAAAAACCACTTTTCGCACTTGTGTTAGTGTTGAAAAACCACTTTTCACACTTGTGTTAGTGTTGAAAAACCACTTTTCGCATTTGTGTTAGTGTTGAAAAACCACTTTTCGCACTTGTGTTGGTGCAGGAAACCACTTTTGCACTTCTATTAGTGTGGAAAAAACACTTTTTGCACTTGTGATAGTGTTTGAAAAACCACTTTTCGCACTTGTGGTAGTGTTGAAAAACCACTTTTCGCACTTGTGTTGGTGCAGGAAACCACTTTTGCACTTGTATTAGTGTGGAAAAACCACTTTTCGCACTTGTGTTAGTGTTGAAAAACCACTTTTCGCACTGTGTTAGTGTTGAAAAACCACTTTTCGCACTTGTGTTAGTGTTGAAAAACCACTTTTCGCACTGTGTTGGTGCAGGAAACCACTTTTGCACTTGTATTAGTGTGGAAAAAACACTTTTTGCACTTGTGATAGTGTTGAAAACCCACTTTTCGCACTTGTGTTAGTGTTTAAAAACCACTTTTCGCACTTGTGTTGGTGCAGGAAACCACTTTTGCACTTGTATTAGTGTGGAAAAACCACTTTCCGCACTTGTGTTAGTGTTGAAAAACCACTTTTCGGACTTGTGTTAGTGTTGAAAAACCACTTTTCGCACTTGTGTTAGTGTTGAAAAACCACTTTTCGCACTTGTGTTGGTGCAGGAAACCACTTTTGCACTTGTATTAGTGTGGCAAAAACACTTTTTGCACTTGTGATAGTGTTGAAAAACCACTTTTCGCACTTGTGTTAGTGTTGAAAAACCACTTTTCGCACTTGTGTTGGTGCAGGAAACCACATTTGCACTTGTATTAGTGTGGAAAAACCACTTTTCGCACTTGTGTTAGTGTTGAAAAACCACTTTTCACACTTGTGTTAGTGTTGAAAAACCACTTTTCGCACTTGTGTTAGTGTTGAAAAACCACTTTTCGCACTTGTGTTGGTGCAGGAAACCACTTTTGCACTTGTATTAGTTGTGGAAAAAACACTTTTTGCACTTGTGATAGTGTTGAAAAACCACTTTTCGCACTTGTGTTAGTGTTGAAAAACCACTTTTCGCACTTGTGTTGGTGCAGGAAACCACTTTTGCACTTGTATTAGTGTGGAAAAACCACTTTTCGCACTTGTGTTAGTGTTGAAAAACCACTTTTCCGCACTTGTATTAGTGTTGAACAACCACTTTTCGCACTTGTGTTGGTGCAGGAAACCACTTTTGCATTTTGTATTAGTGTGGAAAACCCACTTTTCGCACTTGTGTTAGTGTTGAAAAACCACTTTTCGCACTTGTGTTCGTGTTGAAAAACACTTTTCGCACTTGTGTTGGTGCAGGAAACCACTTTTGCACTTGTATTAGTGTGGAAAAAACACTTTTTGCACTTGTGATAGTGTTGAAAAACCACTTTTCGCACTTGTGTTAGTGTTGAAAAACCACTTTTCGCACTTGTGTTGGTGAAGGAAACCACTTTTGCACTTGTATTAGTGTGGAAAAACCACTTTTCGCACTTGTGTTAGTGTTGAAAAACCACTTTTCGCACTTGTATTAGTGTTGAAAAACCACTTTTCGCACTTGTGTTGGTGCAGGAAACCACTTTCGCACTTGTATTAGTGTGGAAAAAACACTTTTTGCACTTGTGATAGTGTTGAAAAACCACTTTTCGCACTTGTGTTAGTGTTGAAAAACCACTTTTTGCACTTGTGTTGGTGCAGGAAACCACTTTTGCACTTGTATTAGTGTGGAAAAACCACTTTTCGCACTTGTGGTAGTGTTGAAAAACCACTTTTCGCACTTGTGTTAGTGTTGAAAAACCACTTTTCGCACTTGTGTTAGTGTTGAAAAACCACTTTTCGCACTTGTGTTGGTGCAGGAAACCACTTTTGCACTTGTATTAGTGTGGAAAAAACACTTTTTGCACTTGTGATAGTGTTGAAAAACCACTTTTCGCACTTGTGTTAGTGTTGAAAAACCACTTTTTGCACTTGTGTTTGTGCAGGAAACCACTTTTGCATTTCTATTAGTGTGGAAAAACCACTTTTCGCACTTGGGTTAGTGTTGAAAAACCACTTTTCGCACTTGTGTTAGTGTTGAAAAACCACTTTTCACACTTGTGTTAGTGTTGAAAAACCACTTTTCGCACTTGTGTTAGTGTTGAAAAACCACTTTTCGCACTTGTGTTGGTGCAGGAAACCACTTTTGCACTTGTATTAGTGTGGAAAAAACACTTTTTGCACTTGTGATAGTGTTGAAAAACCACTTTTCGCACTTGTGTTAGTGTTGAAAAACCACTTTTCGCACTTGTGTTGGTGCAGGAAACCACTTTTGCACTTGTATTAGTGTGGAAAAACCACTTTTCGCACTTGTGTTAGTGTTGAAAAACCACTTTTCGCACTTGTATTAGTGTTGAAAAACCACTTTTCGCACTTGTGTTGGTGCAGGAAACCACTTTTGCACTTGTATTAGTGTGGAAAAAACACTTTTTGCACTTGTGATAGTGTTGAAAAACCACTTTTCGCACTTGTGTTGGTGCAGGAAACCACTTTTGCACTTGTATTAGTGTGGAAAAACCACTTTTCGCACTTGTGTTAGTGTTGAAAAACCACTTTTCGCACTTGTGTTAGTGTTGAAAAACCACTTTTCGCACTTGTGTTAGTGTTGAAAAACCACTTTTCGCACTTGTGTTGGTGCAGGAAACCACTTTTGCACTTGTATTAGTGTGGAAAAAACACTTTTTGCACTTGTGATAGTGTTGAAAAACCACTTTTCGCACTTGTGGTAGTGTTGAAAAACCACTTTTCGCACTTGTGTTGGTGCAGGAAACCACTTTTGCACTTGTATTAGTGTGGAAAAAACGCTTTTTGCACTTGTATTAGTGTGGAAAAAACGCTTTTTGCACTTGTGATAGTGTTGAAAAACCACTTTTCGCACTTGTGTTAGTGTTGAAAAACCACTTTTCGCACTTGTGTTGGTGCAGGAAACCACTTTTGCACTTGTATTAGTGTGGAAAAACCACTTTCCGCACTTGTGTTAGTGTTGAAAAACCACTTTTCGCACTTGTGTTAGTGTTGAAAAACCACTTTTCGCACTTGTGTTAGTGTTGAAAAACCACTTTTTGCACTTGTGTTGGTGCAGGAAACCACTTTTGCACTTGTATTAGTGTGGAAAAAACACTTTTTGCACTTGTGATAGTGTTGAAAAACCACTTTTCGCACTTGTGTTAGTGTTGAAAAACCACTTTTCGCACTTGTGTTGGTGCAGGAAACCACTTTTGCACTTGTATTAGTGTGGAAAAACCACTTTCCGCACTTGTGTTAGTGTTGAAAAACCACTTTTCGCACTTGTGTTAGTGTTGAAAAACCACTTTTTGCACTTGTGTTAGTGTTGAAAAACCACTTTTCGCACTTGTGTTGGTGCAGGAAACCACTTTTGCACTTGTATTAGTGTGGAAAAAACACTTTTTGCACTTGTGATAGTGTTGAAAAACCACTTTTCGCACTTGTGTTAGTGTTGAAAACCACTTTTCGCACTTGTGTTGGTGCAGGAAACCACTTTTGCACTTGTATTAATGTGGAAAACCACTTTTCGCACTTGTGTTAGTGTTGAAAAACCACTTTTCGCACTTGTGTTAGTGTTGAAAAACCACTTTTCGCACTTGTGTTGGTGCAGGAAACACTTTTGCACTTGTATTAGTGTGGAAAAACCACTTTTCGCACTTGTGTTAGTGTTGAAAAACCACTTTTCGCACTTGTATTAGTGTTGAAAAACCATTTTTCGCACTTGTGTTGGTGCAGGAAACCACTTTTGCACTTGTATTAGTGTGGAAAAAACACTTTTTGCACTTGTGATAGTGTTGAAAAACCACTTATCGCACTTGTGTTAGTGTTGAAAAACCACTTTTCGCACTTGTGTTGGTGCAGGAAACCACTTTTGCACTTGTATTAGTGTGGAAAAACCACTTTTCGCACTTGTGTTAGTGTTGAAAAACCACTTTTCGCACTTGTGTTAGTGTTGAAAAACCACGTTTCGCACTTGTGTTAGTGTTGAAAAACCACTTTTCGCACTTGTGTTGGTGCAGGAAACCACTTTTGCACTTGTATTAGTGTGGAAAAAACACTTTTTGCACTTGTGATAGTGTTGAAAAACCACTTTTCGCACTTGTGTTGGTGTTGAAAAACCACTTTTCGCACTTGTGTTGGTGCAGGAAACCACTTTTGCACTTGTATTAGAGTGGAAAAACCACTTTTCGCACTTGTGTTAGTGTTGAAAAACCACTTTTCGCACTTGTGTTTGTGTTGAAAAACCACTTTTCGCACTTGTGTTGGTGCAGGAAACCACTTTTGCACTTGTATTAGTGTGGAAAAAACACTTTTTGCACTTGTGATAGTGTTGAAAAACCACTTTTCGCACTTGTGTTGGTGTTGAAAAACCACTTTTCGCACTTGTGTTGGTGCAGGAAACCACTTTTGCACTTGTATTAGTGTGGAAAAACCACTTTTCGCACTTGTGTTAGTGTTGAAAAACCACTTTTCACACTTGTGTTAGTGTTGAAAAACCACTTTTCGCACTTGTGTTAGTGTTGAAAAACCACTTTTCGCACTTGTGTTGGTGCAGGAAACCACTTTTGCACTTGTATTAGTGTGGAAAAAACACTTTTTGCACTTGTGATAGTGTTGAAAAACCACTTTTCGCACTTGTGTTAGTGTTGAAAAACCACTTTTCGCACTTGTGTTGGTGCAGGAAACCACTTTTGCACTTGTATTAGTGTGGAAAAACCACTTTTCGCACTTGTGTTAGTGTTGAAAAACCACTTTTCGCACTTGTATTAGTGTTGAAAACCACTTTTCGCACTTGTGTTGGTGCAGGAAACCACTTTTGCACTTGTATTAGTGTGGAAAAAACACTTTTTGCACTTGTGATAGGGTTGAAAAACCACTTTTCGCACTTGTGTTAGTGTTGAAAAACCACTTTTTGCACTTGTGTTGGTGCAGGAAACCACTTTTGCACTTGTATTAGTGTGGAAAAACCACTTTTCACACTTGTGTTAGTGTTGAAAAACCACTTTTCGCACTTGTGTTAGTGTTGAAAAACCACTTTTCGCACTTGTGTTAGTGTTGAAAAACCACTTTTCGCACTTGTGTTGGTGCAGGAAACCACTTTTGCACTTGTATTAGTGTGGAAAAAACGCTTTTTGCACTTGTATTAGTGTGGAAAAAACGCTTTTTGCACTTGTGATAGTGTTGAAAAACCACTTTTCGCACTTGTGTTAGTGTTGAAAAACCACTTTTCGCACTTGTGTTGGTGCAGGAAACCACTTTTGCACTTGTATTAGTGTGGTAAAACCACTTCCCGCACTTGTGTTAGTGTTGAAAAACCACTTTTCGCACTTGTGTTAGTGTTGAAAAACCACTTTTCGCACTTGTGTTAGTGTTGAAAAACCACTTTTCGCACTTGTGTTGGTGCAGGAAACCACTTTTGCACTTGTATTAGTGTGGAAAAAACACTTTTTGCACTTGTGATAGTGTTGAAAAACCACTTTTCACACTTGTGTTAGTGTTGAAAAACCACTTTTCGCACTTGTGTTGGTGCAGGAAACCACTTTTGCACTTGTATTAGTGTGGAAAAACCACTTTTCGCACTTGTGTTAGTGTTGAAAAACCACTTTTCACACTTGTGTTAGTGTTGAAAAACCACTTTTCGCATTTGTGTTAGTGTTGAAAAACCACTTTTCGCACTTGTGTTGGTGCAGGAAACCACTTTTGCACTTCTATTAGTGTGGAAAAAACACTTTTTGCACTTGTGATAGTGTTGAAAAACCACTTTTCGCACTTGTGGTAGTGTTGAAAAACCACTTTTCGCACTTGTGTTGGTGCAGGAAACCACTTTTGCACTTGTATTAGTGTGGAAAAACCACTTTTCGCACTTGTGTTAGTGTTGAAAAACCACTTTTCGCACTTGTGTTAGTGTTGAAAAACCACTTTTCGCACTTGTGTTAGTGTTGAAAAACCACTTTTCGCACTGTGTTGGTGCAGGAAACCACTTTTGCACTTGTATTAGTGTGGAAAAAACACTTTTTGCACTTGTGATAGTGTTGAAAACCCACTTTTCGCACTTGTGTTAGTGTTTAAAAACCACTTTTCGCACTTGTGTTGGTGCAGGAAACCACTTTTGCACTTGTATTAGTGTGGAAAAACCACTTTCCGCACTTGTGTTAGTGTTGAAAAACCACTTTTCGGACTTGTGTTAGTGTTGAAAAACCACTTTTCGCACTTGTGTTAGTGTTGAAAAACCACTTTTCGCACTTGTGTTGGTGCAGGAAACCACTTTTGCACTTGTATTAGTGTGGCAAAAACACTTTTTGCACTTGTGATAGTGTTGAAAAACCACTTTTCGCACTTGTGTTAGTGTTGAAAAACCACTTTTCGCACTTGTGTTGGTGCAGGAAACCACATTTGCACTTGTATTAGTGTGGAAAAACCACTTTTCGCACTTGTGTTAGTGTTGAAAAACCACTTTTCACACTTGTGTTAGTGTTGAAAAACCACTTTTCGCACTTGTGTTAGTGTTGAAAAACCACTTTTCGCACTTGTGTTGGTGCAGGAAACCACTTTTGCACTTGTATTAGTGTGGAAAAAACACTTTTTGCACTTGTGATAGTGTTGAAAAACCACTTTTCGCACTTGTGTTAGTGTTGAAAAACCACTTTTCGCACTTGTGTTGGTGCAGGAAACCACTTTTGCACTTGTATTAGTGTGGAAAAACCACTTTTCGCACTTGTGTTAGTGTTGAAAAACCACTTTTCGCACTTGTATTAGTGTTGAACAACCACTTTTCGCACTTGTGTTGGTGCAGGAAACCACTTTTGCATTTTGTATTCGTGTGGAAAAAACACTTTTTGCACTTGTGATAGTGTTGAAAAACCACTTTTCGCACTTGTGTTAGTGTTGAAAAACCACTTTTTGCACTTGTGTTGGTGCAGGAAACCACTTTTGCACTTGTATTAGTGTGGAAAAACCACTTTTCGCACTTGTGTTAGTGTTGAAAAACCACTTTTCGCACTTGTGTTAGTGTTGAAAAACCACTTTTCGCACTTGTGTTAGTGTTGAAAAACCACTTTTCACACTTGTGTTGGTGCAGGAAACCACTTTTGCACTTGTATTAGTGTGGAAAAAACACTTTTTGCACTTGTGATAGTGTTGAAAAACCACTTTTCGCACTTGTGGTAGTGTTGAAAAACCACTTTTCGCACTTGTGTTGGAGCAGGACACCACTTTTGCACTTGTATTAGTGTGGAAAAAACGTTTTTTGCACTTGTGATAGTGTTGAAAAACCACTTTTCGCACTTGTGTTAGTGTTGAAAAACCACTTTTCGCACTTGTGTTGGTGCAGGAAACCACTTTTGCACTTGTATTAGTGTGGATAAACCACTTTTCGCACTTGTGTTAGTGTTGAAAAACCACTTTTCGCACTTGTGTTAGTGTTGAAAAACCACTTTTCGCACTTGTGTTCGTGTTGAAAAACCACTTTTCGCACTTGTGTTGGTGCAGGAAACCACTTTTACACTTGTATTAGTGTGGAAAAACCACTTTTCGCACTTGTGTTAGTGTTGAAAAACCACTTTTCGCACTTGTATTAGTGTTGAAAAACCACTTTTCGCACTTGTGTTGGTGCAGGAAACCACTTTTGCACTTGTATTAGTGTGGAAAAAACACTTTTTGCACTTGTGATAGTGTTGAAAAACCACTTTTCGCACTTGTGTTAGTGTTGAAAAACCACTTTTCGCACTTGTGTTGGTGCAGGAAACCACTTTTGCACTTGTATTAGTGTGGAAAAACCACTTTTCGCACTTGTGTTAGTGTTGAAAAACCACTTTTCGCACTTGTGTTAGTGTTGAAAAACCACTTTTCGCACTTGTGTTAGTGTTGAAAAACCACTTTTCACACTTGTGTTGGTGCAGGAAACCACTTTTGCACTTGTATTAGTGTGGAAAAAACACTTTTTGCACTTGTGATAGTGTTGAAAAACCACTTTTCGCACTTGTGTTAGTGTTGAAAAAACACTTTTCGCACTTGTGTTCGTGCAGGAAACCACTTTTGCACTTGTATTAGTGTGGAAAAAACGCTTTTTGCACTTGTGATAGTGTTGAAAAACCACTTTTCGCACTTGTGTTAGTGTTGAAAAACCACTTTTAGCACTTGTGTTGGTGCAGGAAACCACTTTTGCACTTGTATTAGTGTGGAAAAACCACTTTTCGCACTTGTGTTAGTGTTGAAAAACCACTTTTCGCACTTGTGTTAGTGTTGAAAAACCACTTTTCGCACTTGTGTTAGTGTTGAAAAACCACTTTTCGCTCTGGTGTTGGTGCAGGAAACCACTTTTGCACTTGTATTAGTGTGGAAAAACCACTTTTCGCACTAGTGTTAGTGTTGAAAAACCACTTTTCGCACTTGTGTTAGTGTTGAAAAACCACTTTTCGCACTTGTGTTAGTGTTGAAAAACCACTTTTTGCACTTGTGTTGGTGCAGGAAACCACTTTTGCATTTCTATTAGTGTGGAAAAACCACTTTTCGCACTTGTGTTAGTGTTGAAAAACTACTTTTTGCACTTATGTTAGTGTTGAAAAACCACTTTTCGCACTTGTGTTGGTGCAGGAAACCACTTTTCCACTTGTATTAGTGTGGAAAACCCACTTTTCGCACTTGTGTTAGTGTTGAAAAACCACTTTTCGCACTTGTGTTCGTGTTGAAAAACCACTTTTCGCACTTGTGTTGGTGCAGGAAACCACTTTTGCACTTGTATTAGTGTGGAAAAAACACTTTTTGCACTTGTGATAGTGTTGAAAAACCACTTTTCGCACTTGTGTTAGTGTTGAAAAACCACTTTTCGCACTTGTGTTGGTGCAGGAAACCACTTTTGCACTTGTATTAGTGTGGAAAAACCACTTTTCGCACTTGTGTTAGTGTTGAAAAACCACTTTTCGCACTTGTATTAGTGTTGAAAAACCACTTTTCGCACTTGTGTTGGTGCAGGAAACCACTTTTGCACTTGTATTAGTGTGGAAAAAACACTTTTTGCACTTGTGATAGTGTTGAAAAACCACTTTTCGCACTTGTGTTGGTGCAGGAAACCACTTTTGCACTTGTATTAGTGTGGAAAAACCACTTTTCGCACTTGTGTTAGTGTTGAAAAACCACTTTTCGCACTTGTGTTAGTGTTGAAAAACCACTTTTCGCACTTGTGTTAGTGTTGAAAAACCACTTTTCGCACTTGTGTTGGTGCAGGAAACCACTTTTGCACTTGTATTAGTGTGGAAAAAACACTTTTTGCACTTGTGATAGTGTTGAAAAACCACTTTTCGCACTTGTGGTAGTGTTGAAAAACCACTTTTCGCACTTGTGTTGGTGCAGGAAACCACTTTTGCACTTGTATTAGTGTGGAAAAAACGCTTTTTGCACTTGTATTAGTGTGGAAAAAACGCTTTTTGCACTTGTGATAGTGTTGAAAAACCACTTTTCGCACTTGTGTTAGTGTTGAAAAACCACTTTTCGCACTTGTGTTGGTGCAGGAAACCACTTTTGCACTTGTATTAGTGTGGAAAAACCACTTTCCGCACTTGTGTTAGTGTTGAAAAACCACTTTTCGCACTTGTGTTAGTGTTGAAAAACCACTTTTCGCACTTGTGTTAGTGTTGAAAAACCACTTTTTGCACTTGTGTTGGTGCAGGAAACCACTTTTGCACTTGTATTAGTGTGGAAAAAACACTTTTTGCACTTGTGATAGTGTTGAAAAACCACTTTTCGCACTTGTGTTAGTGTTGAAAAACCACTTTTCGCACTTGTGTTGGTGCAGGAAACCACTTTTGCACTTGTATTAGTGTGGAAAAACCACTTTCCGCACTTGTGTTAGTGTTGAAAAACCACTTTTCGCACTTGTGTTAGTGTTGAAAAACCACTTTTTGCACTTGTGTTAGTGTTGAAAAACCACTTTTCGCACTTGTGTTGGTGCAGGAAACCACTTTTGCACTTGTATTAGTGTGGAAAAAACACTTTTTGCACTTGTGATAGTGTTGAAAAACCACTTTTCGCACTTGTGTTAGTGTTGAAAACCACTTTTCGCACTTGTGTTGGTGCAGGAAACCACTTTTGCACTTGTATTAATGTGGAAAACCACTTTTCGCACTTGTGTTAGTGTTGAAAAACCACTTTTCGCACTTGTGTTAGTGTTGAAAAACCACTTTTCGCACTTGTGTTGGTGCAGGAAACACTTTTGCACTTGTATTAGTGTGGAAAAACCACTTTTCGCACTTGTGTTAGTGTTGAAAAACCACTTTTCGCACTTGTATTAGTGTTGAAAAACCATTTTTCGCACTTGTGTTGGTGCAGGAAACCACTTTTGCACTTGTATTAGTGTGGAAAAAACACTTTTTGCACTTGTGATAGTGTTGAAAAACCACTTATCGCACTTGTGTTAGTGTTGAAAAACCACTTTTCGCACTTGTGTTGGTGCAGGAAACCACTTTTGCACTTGTATTAGTGTGGAAAAACCACTTTTCGCACTTGTGTTAGTGTTGAAAAACCACTTTTCGCACTTGTGTTAGTGTTGAAAAACCACGTTTCGCACTTGTGTTAGTGTTGAAAAACCACTTTTCGCACTTGTGTTGGTGCAGGAAACCACTTTTGCACTTGTATTAGTGTGGAAAAAACACTTTTTGCACTTGTGATAGTGTTGAAAAACCACTTTTCGCACTTGTGTTGGTGTTGAAAAACCACTTTTCGCACTTGTGTTGGTGCAGGAAACCACTTTTGCACTTGTATTAGTGTGGAAAAACCACTTTTCGCACTTGTGTTAGTGTTGAAAAACCACTTTTCGCACTTGTGTTTGTGTTGAAAAACCACTTTTCGCACTTGTGTTGGTGCAGGAAACCACTTTTGCACTTGTATTAGTGTGGAAAAAACACTTTTTGCACTTGTGATAGTGTTGAAAAACCACTTTTCGCACTTGTGTTGGTGTTGAAAAACCACTTTTCGCACTTGTGTTGGTGCAGGAAACCACTTTTGCACTTGTATTAGTGTGGAAAAACCACTTTTCGCACTTGTGTTAGTGTTGAAAAACCACTTTTCACACTTGTGTTAGTGTTGAAAAACCACTTTTCGCACTTGTGTTAGTGTTGAAAAACCACTTTTCGCACTTGTGTTGGTGCAGGAAACCACTTTTGCACTTGTATTAGTGTGGAAAAAACACTTTTTGCACTTGTGATAGTGTTGAAAAACCACTTTTCGCACTTGTGTTAGTGTTGAAAAACCACTTTTCGCACTTGTGTTGGTGCAGGAAACCACTTTTGCACTTGTATTAGTGTGGAAAAACCACTTTTCGCACTTGTGTTAGTGTTGAAAAACCACTTTTCGCACTTGTATTAGTGTTGAAAAACCACTTTTCGCACTTGTGTTGGTGCAGGAAACCACTTTTGCACTTGTATTAGTGTGGAAAAAACACTTTTTGCACTTGTGATAGGGTTGAAAAACCACTTTTCGCACTTGTGTTAGTGTTGAAAAACCACTTTTTGCACTTGTGTTGGTGCAGGAAACCACTTTTGCACTTGTATTAGTGTGGAAAAACCACTTTTCACACTTGTGTTAGTGTTGAAAAACCACTTTTCGCACTTGTGTTAGTGTTGAAAAACCACTTTTCGCACTTGTGTTAGTGTTGAAAAACCACTTTTCGCACTTGTGTTGGTGCAGGAAACCACTTTTGCACTTGTATTAGTGTGGAAAAAACGCTTTTTGCACTTGTATTAGTGTGGAAAAAACGCTTTTTGCACTTGTGATAGTGTTGAAAAACCACTTTTCGCACTTGTGTTAGTGTTGAAAAACCACTTTTCGCACTTGTGTTGGTGCAGGAAACCACTTTTGCACTTGTATTAGTGTGGAAAAACCACTTCCCGCACTTGTGTTAGTGTTGAAAAACCACTTTTCGCACTTGTGTTAGTGTTGAAA
Organism: Myxine glutinosa; assembly: GCF_964187855.1. Taxonomy (NCBI): domain Eukaryota; kingdom Metazoa; phylum Chordata; class Myxini; order Myxiniformes; family Myxinidae; genus Myxine; species Myxine glutinosa. Next base: position 19,641 of record NW_027619501.1, read on the forward strand.
AACCACTTTTCGCACTTGTGTTAGTGTTGAAAAACCACTTTTCGCACTTGTGTTGGTGCAGGAAACCACTTTTGCACTTGTATTAGTGTGGAAAAAACACTTTTTGCACTTGTGATAGTGTTGAAAAACCACTTTTCACACTTGTGTTAGTGTTGAAAAACCACTTTTCGCACTTGTGTTGGTGCAGGAAACCACTTTTGCACTTGTATTAGTGTGGAAAAACCACTTTTCGCACTTGTGTTAGTGTTGAAAAACCACTTTTCACACTTGTGTTAGTGTTGAAAAACCACTTTTCGCATTTGTGTTAGTGTTGAAAAACCACTTTTCGCACTTGTGTTGGTGCAGGAAACCACTTTTGCACTTCTATTAGTGTGGAAAAAACACTTTTTGCACTTGTGATAGTGTTGAAAAACCACTTTTCGCACTTGTGGTAGTGTTGAAAAACCACTTTTCGCACTTGTGTTGGTGCAGGAAACCACTTTTGCACTTGTATTAGTGTGGAAAAACCACTTTTCGCACTTGTGTTAGTGTTGAAAAACCACTTTTCGCACTTGTGTTAGTGTTGAAAAACCACTTTTCGCACTTGTGTTAGTGTTGAAAAACCACTTTTCGCACTGTGTTGGTGCAGGAAACCACTTTTGCACTTGTATTAGTGTGGAAAAAACACTTTTTGCACTTGTGATAGTGTTGAAAACCCACTTTTCGCACTTGTGTTAGTGTTTAAAAACCACTTTTCGCACTTGTGTTGGTGCAGGAAACCACTTTTGCACTTGTATTAGTGTGGAAAAACCACTTTCCGCACTTGTGTTAGTGTTGAAAAACCACTTTTCGGACTTGTGTTAGTGTTGAAAAACCACTTTTCGCACTTGTGTTAGTGTTGAAAAACCACTTTTCGCACTTGTGTTGGTGCAGGAAACCACTTTTGCACTTGTATTAGTGTGGCAAAAACACTTTTTGCACTTGTGATAGTGTTGAAAAACCACTTTTCGCACTTGTGTTAGTGTTGAAAAACCACTTTTCGCACTTGTGTTGGTGCAGGAAACCACATTTGCACTTGTATTAGTGTGGAAAAACCACTTTTCGCACTTGTGTTAGTGTTGAAAAACCACTTTTCACACTTGTGTTAGTGTTGAAAAACCACTTTTCGCACTTGTGTTAGTGTTGAAAAACCACTTTTCGCACTTGTGTTGGTGCAGGAAACCACTTTTGCACTTGTATTAGTGTGGAAAAAACACTTTTTGCACTTGTGATAGTGTTGAAAAACCACTTTTCGCACTTGTGTTAGTGTTGAAAAACCACTTTTCGCACTTGTGTTGGTGCAGGAAACCACTTTTGCACTTGTATTAGTGTGGAAAAACCACTTTTCGCACTTGTGTTAGTGTTGAAAAACCACTTTTCGCACTTGTATTAGTGTTGAACAACCACTTTTCGCACTTGTGTTGGTGCAGGAAACCACTTTTGCATTTTGTATTCGTGTGGAAAAAACACTTTTTGCACTTGTGATAGTGTTGAAAAACCACTTTTCGCACTTGTGTTAGTGTTGAAAAACCACTTTTTGCACTTGTGTTGGTGCAGGAAACCACTTTTGCACTTGTATTAGTGTGGAAAAACCACTTTTCGCACTTGTGTTAGTGTTGAAAAACCACTTTTCGCACTTGTGTTAGTGTTGAAAAACCACTTTTCGCACTTGTGTTAGTGTTGAAAAACCACTTTTCGCACTTGTGTTGGTGCAGGAAACCACTTTTGCACTTGTATTAGTGTGGAAAAAACACTTTTTGCACTTGTGATAGTGTTGAAAAACCACTTTTCGCACTTGTGGTAGTGTTGAAAAACCACTTTTCGCACTTGTGTTGGAGCAGGACACCACTTTTGCACTTGTATTAGTGTGGAAAAAACGTTTTTTGCACTTGTGATAGTGTTGAAAAACCACTTTTCGCACTTGTGTTAGTGTTGAAAAACCACTTTTCGCACTTGTGTTGGTGCAGGAAACCACTTTTGCACTTGTATTAGTGTGGATAAACCACTTTTCGCACTTGTGTTAGTGTTGAAAAACCACTTTTCGCACTTGTGTTAGTGTTGAAAAACCACTTTTCGCACTTGTGTTCGTGTTGAAAAACCACTTTTCGCACTTGTGTTGGTGCAGGAAACCACTTTTACACTTGTATTAGTGTGGAAAAACCACTTTTCGCACTTGTGTTAGTGTTGAAAAACCACTTTTCGCACTTGTATTAGTGTTGAAAAACCACTTTTCGCACTTGTGTTGGTGCAGGAAACCACTTTTGCACTTGTATTAGTGTGGAAAAAACACTTTTTGCACTTGTGATAGTGTTGAAAAACCACTTTTCGCACTTGTGTTAGTGTTGAAAAACCACTTTTCGCACTTGTGTTGGTGCAGGAAACCACTTTTGCACTTGTATTAGTGTGGAAAAACCACTTTTCGCACTTGTGTTAGTGTTGAAAAACCACTTTTCGCACTTGTGTTAGTGTTGAAAAACCACTTTTCGCACTTGTGTTAGTGTTGAAAAACCACTTTTCACACTTGTGTTGGTGCAGGAAACCACTTTTGCACTTGTATTAGTGTGGAAAAAACACTTTTTGCACTTGTGATAGTGTTGAAAAACCACTTTTCGCACTTGTGTTAGTGTTGAAAAAACACTTTTCGCACTTGTGTTCGTGCAGGAAACCACTTTTGCACTTGTATTAGTGTGGAAAAAACGCTTTTTGCACTTGTGATAGTGTTGAAAAACCACTTTTCGCACTTGTGTTAGTGTTGAAAAACCACTTTTAGCACTTGTGTTGGTGCAGGAAACCACTTTTGCACTTGTATTAGTGTGGAAAAACCACTTTTCGCACTTGTGTTAGTGTTGAAAAACCACTTTTCGCACTTGTGTTAGTGTTGAAAAACCACTTTTCGCACTTGTGTTAGTGTTGAAAAACCACTTTTCGCTCTGGTGTTGGTGCAGGAAACCACTTTTGCACTTGTATTAGTGTGGAAAAACCACTTTTCGCACTAGTGTTAGTGTTGAAAAACCACTTTTCGCACTTGTGTTAGTGTTGAAAAACCACTTTTCGCACTTGTGTTAGTGTTGAAAAACCACTTTTTGCACTTGTGTTGGTGCAGGAAACCACTTTTGCATTTCTATTAGTGTGGAAAAACCACTTTTCGCACTTGTGTTAGTGTTGAAAAACTACTTTTTGCACTTATGTTAGTGTTGAAAAACCACTTTTCGCACTTGTGTTGGTGCAGGAAACCACTTTTGCACTTGTATTAGTGTGGAAAACCCACTTTTCGCACTTGTGTTAGTGTTGAAAAACCACTTTTCGCACTTGTGTTCGTGTTGAAAAACCACTTTTCGCACTTGTGTTGGTGCAGGAAACCACTTTTGCACTTGTATTAGTGTGGAAAAAACACTTTTTGCACTTGTGATAGTGTTGAAAAACCACTTTTCGCACTTGTGTTGGTGCAGGAAACCACATTTGCACTTGTATTAGTGTGGAAAAAACACTTTTTGCACTTGTGATAGTGTTGAAAAACCACTTTTCGCACTTGTGTTAGTGTTGAAAAACCACTTTTCGCACTTGTGTTGGTGCAGGAAACCACTTTTGCACTTGTATTAGTGTGGAAAAACCACTTTTCGCACTTGTGTTAGTGTTGAAAAACCACTTTTCGCACTTGTATTAGTGTTGAAAAACCACTTTTTGCACTTGTGTTGGTGCAGGAAACCACTTTTGCACTTGTATTAGTGTGGAAAAAACACTTTTTGCACTTGTGATAGTGATGAAAAACCACTTTTCGCACTTGTGTTAGTGTTGAAAAACCACTTTTTGCACTTGTGTTGGTGCAGGAAACCACTTTTGCACTTGTATTAGTGTGGAAAAACCACTTTTCGCACTTGTGTTAGTGTTGAAAAACCACTTTTCGCACTTGTGTTAGTGTTGAAAAACCACTTTTCGCACTTGTGTTAGTGTTGAAAAACCACTTTTCGCACTTGTGTTGGTGCAGTAAACCACTTTTGCACTTGTATTAGTGTGGAAAAAACACTTTTTGCACTTGTGATAGTGTTGAAAAACCACTTTTCGCAATTGTGGTAGTGTTGAAAAACCACTTTTCACACTTGTGTTGGTGCAGGAAACCACTTTTGCACTTGTATTAGTGTGGAAAAAACGCTTTTTGCACTTGTATTAGTGTGGAAAAAACGCTTTTTGCACTTGTGATAGTGTTGAAAAACCACTTTTCGCACTTGTGTTAGTGTTGAAAAACCACTTTTCGCACTTGTGTTGGTGCAGGAAACCACTTTTGCACTTGTATTAGTGTGGAAAAACCACTTTCCGCACTTGTGTTAGTGTTGAAAAACCACTTTTCGCACTTGTGTTAGTGTTGAAAAACCACTTTTCGCACTTGTGTTAGTGTTGAAAAACCACTTTTCGCACTTGTGTTGATGCAGGAAACCACTTTTGCACTTGTATTAGTGTGTAAAAAACACTTTTTGCACTTGTGATAGTGTTGAAAAACCACTTTTCGCACTTGTGTTGGTGCAGGAAACCACTTTTGCACTTGTATTAGTGTGGAAAAACCACTTTTCGCACTTGTGTTAGTGTTGAAAAACCACTTTTCACACTTGTGTTAGTGTTGAAAAACCACTTTTCGCACTTGTGTTAGTGTTGAAAAACCACTTTTCGCACTTGTGTTGGTGCAGGAAACCACTTTTGCACTTCTATTAGTGTGGAAAAAACACTTTTTGCACTTTTGATAGTGTTGAAAAACCACTTTTCGCACTTGTGTTAGTGTTGAAAAACCACTTTTCGCACTTGTGTTGGTGCAGGAAACCACTTTTGCACTTGTATTAGTGTGGAAAAAACACTTTTTGCACTTGTGATAGTGTTGAAAAACCACTTTTCGCACTTGTGTTAGTGTTGAAAAACCACTTTTCGCACTTGTGTTGGTGCAGGAAACCACTTTTGCACTTGTATTAGTGTGGAAAAACCACTTTTCGCATTGTGTTAGTGTTGAAAAACCACTTTTCGCACTTGTGTTAGTGTGGAAAAACCACTTTTCGCACTTGTGTTAGTGTTGAAAAACCACTTTTCGCACTTGTATTAGTGTTGAAAAACCACTTTTCGCACTTGTGTTGGTGCAGGAAACCACTTTTGCACTTGTATTAGTGTGGAAAAAACACTTTTTGCACTTGTGATAGTGTTGAAAAACCACTTTTCGCACTTGTGTTAGTGTTGAAAAACCACTTTTCGCACTTGTGTTGGTGCAGGAAACCACTTTTGCACTTGTATTAGTGTGGAAAAACCACTTTTCGCACTTGTGTTAGTGTTGAAAAACCACTTTTCGCACTTGTGTTAGTGTTGAAAAACCACTTTTCGCACTTGTGTTAGTGTTGAAAAACCACTTTTCGCACTTGTGTTGGTGCAGGAAACCACTTTTGCACTTGTATTAGTGTGGAAAAAACACTTTTTGCACTTGTGATAGTGTTGAAAAACCACTTTTTGCACTTGTGTTAGTGTTGAAAAAACACTTTTCGCACTTGTGTTGGTGCAGGAAACCACTTTTGCACTTGTATTAGTGTGGAAAAAACGCTTTTTGCACTTGTGATAGTGTTGAAAAACCACTTTTCGCACTTGTGTTAGTGTTGAAAAACCACTTTTCGCACTTGTGTTGGTGCAGGAAACCACTTTTGCACTTGTATTAGTGTGGAAAAACCACTTTTCGCACTTGTGTTAGTGTTGAAAAACCACTTTTCGCACTTGTGTTAGTGTTGAAAAACGAGTTTTCGCACTTGTGTTAGTGTTGAAAAACCACTTTTCGCTCTGGTGTTGGTGCAGGAAACCACTTTTGCACTTGTATTAGTGTGGAAAAACCACTTTTCGCACTTGTGTTAGTGTTGAAAAACCACTTTTCGCACTAGTGTTAGTGTTGAAAAACCACTTTTCGCACTTGTGTTAGTGTTGAAAAACCACTTTTCGCACTTGTGTTAGTGTTGAAAAACCACTTTTTGCACTTGTGTTGGTGCAGGAAACCACTTTTGCATTTCTATTAGTGTGGAAAAACCACTTTTCGCACTTGGGTTAGTGTTGAAAAACTACTTTTCGCACTTATGTTAGTGTTGAAAAACCACTTTTCGCACTTGTGTTGGTGCAGGAAACCACTTTTGCACTTGTATTAGTGTGGAAAACCCACTTTTCGCACTTGTGTTAGTGTTGAAAAACCACTTTTCGCACTTGTGTTCGTGTTGAAAAACCACTTTTCGCACTTGTGTTGGTGCAGGAAACCACTTTTGCACTTGTATTAGTGTGGAAAAACCACTTTTCGCACTTGTGTTAGTGTTGAAAAACCACTTTTCACACTTGTGTTAGTGTTGAAAAACCACTTTTCGCACTTGTGTTCGTGTTGAAAAACCACTTTTCGCACTTGTGTTGGTGCAGGAAACCACTTTTGCACTTGTATTAGTGTGGAAAAAACACTTTTTGCACTTGTGATAGTGTTGAAAAACCACTTTTCGCACTTGTGTTGGTGCAGGAAACCACTTTTGCACTTGTATTAGTGTGGAAAAAACACTTTTTGCACTTGTGATAGTGTTGAAAAACCACTTTTCGCACTTGTGTTAGTGTTGAAAAACCACTTTTCGCACTTGTGTTGGTGCAGGAAACCACTTTTGCACTTGTATTAGTGTGGAAAAACCACTTTTCGCACTTGTGTTAGTGTTGAAAAACCACTTTTCGCACTTGTATTAGTGTTGAAAAACCACTTTTTGCACTTGTGTTGGTGCAGGAAACCACTTTTGCACTTGTATTAGTGTGGAAAAAACACTTTTTGCACTTGTGATAGTGTTGAAAAACCACTTTTCGCACTTGTGTTAGTGTTGAAAAACCACTTTTTGCACTTGTGTTGGTGCAGGAAACCACTTTTGCACTTGTATTAGTGTGGAAAAACCACTTTTCGCACTTGTGTTAGTGTTGAAAAACCACTTTTCGCACTTGTGTTAGTGTTGAAAAACCACTTTTCGCACTTGTGTTAGTGTTGAAAAACCACTTTTCGCACTTGTGTTGGTGCAGGAAACCACTTTTGCACTTGTATTAGTGTGGAAAAAACACTTTTTGCACTTGTGATAGTGTTGAAAAACCACTTTTCGCAATTGTGGTAGTGTTGAAAAACCACTTTTCACACTTGTGTTGGTGCAGGAAACCACTTTTGCACTTGTATTAGTGTGGAAAAAACGCTTTTTGCACTTGTATTAGTGTGGAAAAAACGCTTTTTGCACTTGTGATAGTGTTGAAAAACCACTTTTCGCACTTGTGTTAGTGTTGAAAAACCACTTTTCGCACTTGTGTTGGTGCAGGAAACCACTTTTGCACTTGTATTAGTGTGGAAAAACCACTTTCCGCACTTGTGTTAGTGTTGAAAAACCACTTTTCGCACTTGTGTTAGTGTTGAAAAACCACTTTTCGCACTTGTGTTAGTGTTGAAAAACCACTTTTCGCACTTGTGTTGATGCAGGAAACCACTTTTGCACTTGTATTAGTGTGTAAAAAACACTTTTTGCACTTGTGATAGTGTTGAAAAACCACTTTTCGCACTTGTGTTGGTGCAGGAAACCACTTTTGCACTTGTATTAGTGTGGAAAAACCACTTTTCGCACTTGTGTTAGTGTTGAAAAACCACTTTTCACACTTGTGTTAGTGTTGAAAAACCACTTTTCGCACTTGTGTTAGTGTTGAAAAACCACTTTTCGCACTTGTGTTGGTGCAGGAAACCACTTTTGCACTTCTATTAGTGTGGAAAAAACACTTTTTGCACTTTTGATAGTGTTGAAAAACCACTTTTCGCACTTGTGTTAGTGTTGAAAAACCACTTTTCGCACTTGTGTTGGTGCAGGAAACCACTTTTGCACTTGTATTAGTGTGGAAAAAACACTTTTTGCACTTGTGATAGTGTTGAAAAACCACTTTTCGCACTTGTGTTAGTGTTGAAAAACCACTTTTCGCACTTGTGTTGGTGCAGGAAACCACTTTTGCACTTGTATTAGTGTGGAAAAACCACTTTTCGCATTGTGTTAGTGTTGAAAAACCACTTTTCGCACTTGTGTTAGTGTGGAAAAACCACTTTTCGCACTTGTGTTAGTGTTGAAAAACCACTTTTCGCACTTGTATTAGTGTTGAAAAACCACTTTTCGCCCTTGTGTTGGTGCAGGAAACCACTTTTGCACTTGTATTAGTGTGGAAAAAACACTTTTTGCACTTGTGATAGTGTTGAAAAACCACTTTTCGCACTTGTGTTAGTGTTGAAAAACCACTTTTCGCACTTGTGTTGGTGCAGGAAACCACTTTTGCACTTGTATTAGTGTGGAAAAACCACTTTTCGCACTTGTGTTAGTGTTGAAAAACCACTTTTCGCACTTGTGTTAGTGTTGAAAAACCACTTTTCGCACTTGTGTTAGTGTTGAAAAACCACTTTTCGCACTTGTGTTGGTGCAGGAAACCACTTTTGCACTTGTATTAGTGTGGAAAAAACACTTTTTGCACTTGTGATAGTGTTGAAAAACCACTTTTTGCACTTGTGTTAGTGTTGAAAAAACACTTTTCGCACTTGTGTTGGTGCAGGAAACCACTTTTGCACTTGTATTAGTGTGGAAAAAACGCTTTTTGCACTTGTGATAGTGTTGAAAAACCACTTTTCGCACTTGTGTTAGTGTTGAAAAACCACTTTTCGCACTTGTGTTGGTGCAGGAAACCACTTTTGCACTTGTATTAGTGTGGAAAAACCACATTTCGCACTTGTGTTAGTGTTGAAAAACCACTTTTCGCACTTGTGTTAGTGTTGAAAAATGAGTTTTCGCACTTGTGTTAGTGTTGAAAAACCACTTTTCGCTCTGGTGTTGGTGCAGGAAACCACTTTTGCACTTGTATTAGTGTGGAAAAACCACTTTTCGCACTTGTGTTAGTGTGGAAAAACCACTTTTCGCACTTGTGTTAGTGTTGAAAAACCACTTTTCGCACTTGTGTTAGTGTTGAAAAACCACTTTTTGCACTTGTGTTGGTGCAGGAAACCACTTTTGCATTTCTATTAGTGTGGAAAAACCACTTTTCGCACTTGGGTTAGTGTTGAAAAACTACTTTTCGCACTTATGTTAGTGTTGAAAAACCACTTTTCGCACTTGTGTTGGTGCAGGAAACCACTTTTGCACTTGTATTAGTGTGGAAAACCCACTTTTCGCACTTGTGTTAGTGTTGAAAAACCACTTTTCGCACTTGTGTTCGTGTTGAAAAACCACTTTTCGCACTTGTGTTGGTGCAGGAAACCACTTTTGCACTTGTATTAGTGTGGAAAAAACACTTTTTGCACTTGTGATAGTGTTGAAAAACCACTTTTCGCACTTGTGTTGGTGTTGAAAAACCACTTTTCGCACTTGTGTTGGTGCAGGAAACCACTTTTGCACTTGTATTAGTGTGGAAAAACCACTTTTCGCACTTGTGTTAGTGTTGAAAAACCACTTTTCACACTTGTGTTAGTGTTGAAAAACCACTTTTCGCACTTGTGTTAGTGTTGAAAAACCACTTTTCGCACTTGTGTTGGTGCAGGAAACCACTTTTGCACTTGTATTAGTGTGGAAAAAACACTTTTTGCACTTGTGATAGTGTTGAAAAACCACTTGCGAACTTGTGTTAGTGTTGAAAAACCACTTTTCGCACTTGTGTTGGTGCAGGAAACCACTTTTGCACTTGTATTAGTGTGGAAAAACCACTTTTCGCACCTGTGTTAGTGTTGAAAAACCACTTTTCGCACTTGTATTAGTGTTGAAAAACCACTTTTCGCACTTGTGTTGGTGCAGGAAACCACTTTTGCACTTGTATTAGTGTGGAAAAAACACTTTTTGCACTTGTGATAGTGTTGAAAAACCACTTTTCGCACTTGTGTTAGTGTTGAAAAACCACTTTTTGCACTTGTGTTGGTGCAGGAAACCACTTTTGCACTTGTATTAGTGTGGAAAAACCACTTTTCGCACTTGTGTTAGTGTTGAAAAACCACTTTTCGTACTTGTGTTAGTGTTGAAAAACCACTTTTCGCACTTGTGTTAGTGTTGAAAAACCACTTTTCGCACTTGTGTTGGTGCAGGAAACCACTTTTGCACTTGTATTAGTGTGGAAAAAACACTTTTTGCACTTGTGATAGTGTTGAAAAACCACTTTTCGCACTTGTGGTAGTGTTGAAAAACCACTTTTCGCACTTGTGTTGGTGCAGGAAACCACTTTTGCACTTGTATTAGTGTGGAGAAAACGCTTTTTGCACTTGTATTAGTGTGGAAAAAACGCTTTTTGCACTTGTGATAGTGTTGAAAAACCACTTTTCGCACTTGTGTTAGTGTTGAAAAACCACTTTTCGCACTTGTGTTGGTGCAGGAAACCACTTTTGCACTTGTATTAGTGTGGAAAAACCACTTTCCGCACTTGTGTTAGTGTTGAAAAACCACTTTTCGCACTTGTGTTAGTGTTGAAAAACCACTTTTCGCACTTGTGTTAGTGTTGAAAAACCACTTTTCGCACTTGTGTTGGTGCAGGAAACCACTTTTGCACTTGTATTAGTGTGGAAAAAACACTTTTTGCACTTGTGATAGTGTTGAAAAACCACTTTTCGCACTTGTGTTAGTGTTGAAAAACCACTTTTCGCACTTGTGTTGGTGCAGGAAACCACTTTTGCACTTGTATTAGTGTGGAAAAACCACTTTCCGCACTTGTGTTCGTGTTGAAAAACCACTTTTCGCACTTGTGTTAGTGTTGAAAAACCACTTTTCGCACTTGTGTTAGTGTTGAAAAACCACTTTTCGCACTTGTGTTGGTGCAGGAAACCACTTTTGCACTTGTATTAGTGTGGAAAAAACACTTTTTGCACTTGTGATAGTGTTGAAAAACCACTTTTCGCACTTGTGTTAGTGTTGAAAAACCACTTTTCGCACTTGTGTTGGTGCAGGAAACCACTTTTGCACTTGTATTAGTGTGGAAAAACCACTTTTCGCACTTGTGTTAGTGTTGAAAAACCACTTTTCACACTTGTGTTAGTGTTGAAAAACCACTTTTCGCACTTGTGTTAGTGTTGAAAAACCACTTTTCGCACTTGTGTTGGTGCAGGAAACCACTTTTGCACTTCTATTAGTGTGGAAAAAACACTTTTTGCACTTGTGATAGTGTTGAAAAACCACTTTTCGCACTTGTGTTAGTGTTGAAAAACCACTTTTCGCACTTGTGTTGGTGCAGGAAACCACTTTTGCACTTGTATTAGTGTGGAAAAAACACTTTTTGCACTTGTGATAGTGTTGAAAAACCACTTTTCGCACTTGTGTTAGTGTTGAAAAACCACTTTTCGCACTTGTGTTGGTGCATGAAACCACTTTTGCACTTGTATTAGTGTGGAAAAACCACTTTTCGCACTTGTGTTAGTGTTGAAAAACCACTTTTCGCACTTGTGTTAGTGTTGAAAAACCACTTTTCGCACTTGTGTTAGTGTTGAAAAACCACTTTTTGCACTTGTGTTGGTGCAGGAAACCACTTTTGCACTTGTATTCGTGTGGAAAAAACACTTTTTGCACTTGTGATAGTGTTGAAAAACCACTTTTCGCACTTGTGGTAGTGTTGAAAAACCACTTTTCGCACTTGTGTTGGTGCAGGAAACCACTTTTGCACTTGTATTAGTGTGGAAAAAACGCTTTTTGCACTTGTATTAGTGTGGAAAAAACGCTTTTTGCACTTGTGGTAGTGTTGAAAAACCACTTTTCGCACTTGTGTTGGTGCAGGAAAACCACTTTTGCACTTGTATTAGTGTGGAAAAAACGCTTTTTGCACTTGTATTAGTGTGGAAAACCCACTTTTCGCACTTGTGTTAGTGTTGAAAAACCACTTTTCGCACTTGTGTTGGTGCAGGAAACCACTTTTGCACTTGTATTAGTGTGGAAAAAACACTTTTTGCACTTGTGATAGTGTTGAAAAACCACTTTTCGCACTTGTGTTAGTGTTGAAAAACCACTTTTCGCACTTGTGTTGGTGCAGGAAACCACTTTTGCACTTGTATTAGTGTGGAAAAACCACTTTCCGCACTTGTGTTAGTGTTGAAAAACCACTTTTCGCACTTGTGTTAGTGTTGAAAAACCACTTTTCGCACTTGTGTTAGTGTTGAAAAACCACTTTTCGCACTTGTGTTGGTGCAGGAAACCACTTTTGCACTTGTATTAGTGTGGAAAAACCACTTTTTGCACTTGTGATAGTGTTGAAAAACCACTTTTCGCACTTGTGTTAGTGTTGAAAAACCACTTTTCGCACTTGTGTTGGTGCAGGAAACCACTTTTGCACTTGTATTAGTGTGGAAAAACCACTTTCCGCACTTGTGTTAGTGTTGAAAAACCACTTTTCGCACTTGTGTTAGTGTTGAAAAACCACTTTTCGCACTTGTGTTAGTGTTGAAAAACCACTTTTCGCACTTGTGTTGGTGCAGGAAACCACTCTTGCACTTGTGTTCGTGTTGAAAAACCACTTTTCGCACTTGTGTTGGTGCAGGAAACCACTTTTGCACTTGTATTAGTGTGGAAAAACCACTTTTCGCACTTGTGTTAGTGTTGAAAAACCACTTTTCACACTTGTGTTAGTGTTGAAAAACCACTTTTCGCACTTGTGTTAGTGTTGAAAAACCACTTTTCGCACTTGTGTTAGTGTTGAAAAACCACTTTTCGCACTTGTGTTAGTGTTGAAAAACCACTTTTCGCACTTGTGTTAGTGTTGAAAAACCACTTTTCGCACTTGTGTTAGTGTTGAAAAACCACTTTTCGCACTTGTGTTAGTGTTGAAAAACCACTTTTCGCACTTGTGTTGATGCAGGAAACCACTTTTGCACTTGTATTAGTGTGTAAAAAACACTTTTTGCACTTGTGATAGTGTTGAAAAACCACTTTTCGCACTTGTGTTGGTGCAGGAAACCACTTTTGCACTTGTATTAGTGTGGAAAAACCACTTTTCGCACTTGTGTTAGTGTTGAAAAACCACTTTTCACACTTGTGTTAGTGTTGAAAAACCACTTTTCGCACTTGTGTTAGTGTTGAAAAACCACTTTTCGCACTTGTGTTGGTGCAGGAAACCACTTTTGCACTTCTATTAGTGTGGAAAAAACACTTTTTGCACTTTTGATAGTGTTGAAAAACCACTTTTCGCACTTGTGTTAGTGTTGAAAAACCACTTTTCGCACTTGTGTTGGTGCAGGAAACCACTTTTGCACTTGTATTAGTGTGGAAAAAACACTTTTTGCACTTGTGATAGTGTTGAAAAACCACTTTTCGCACTTGTGTTAGTGTTGAAAAACCACTTTTCGCACTTGTGTTGGTGCAGGAAACCACTTTTGCACTTGTATTAGTGTGGAAAAACCACTTTTCGCATTGTGTTAGTGTTGAAAAACCACTTTTCGCACTTGTGTTAGTGTGGAAAAACCACTTTTCGCACTTGTGTTAGTGTTGAAAAACCACTTTTCGCACTTGTATTAGTGTTGAAAAACCACTTTTCGCACTTGTGTTGGTGCAGGAAACCACTTTTGCACTTGTATTAGTGTGGAAAAAACACTTTTTGCACTTGTGATAGTGTTGAAAAACCACTTTTCGCACTTGAGTTAGTGTTGAAAAACCACTTTTCGCACTTGTGTTGGTGCAGGAAACCACTTTTGCACTTGTATTAGTGTGGAAAAACCACTTTTCGCACTTGTGTTAGTGTTGAAAAACCACTTTTCGCACTTGTGTTAGTGTTGAAAAACCACTTTTCGCACTTGTGTTAGTGTTGAAAAACCACTTTTCGCACTTGTGTTGGTGCAGGAAACCACTTTTGCACTTGTATTAGTGTGGAAAAAACACTTTTTGCACTTGTGATAGTGTTGAAAAACCACTTTTTGCACTTGTGTTAGTGTTGAAAAAACACTTTTCGCACTTGTGTTGGTGCAGGAAACCACTTTTGCACTTGTATTAGTGTGGAAAAAACGCTTTTTGCACTTGTGATAGTGTTGAAAAACCACTTTTCGCACTTGTGTTAGTGTTGAAAAACCACTTTTCGCACTTGTGTTGGTGCAGGAAACCACTTTTGCACTTGTATTAGTGTGGAAAAACCACTTTTCGCACTTGTGTTAGTGTTGAAAAACCACTTTTCGCACTTGTGTTAGTGTTGAAAAACGAGGTTTCGCACCTGTGTTAGTGTTGAAAAACCACTTTTCGCTCTGGTGTTGGTGCAGGAAACCACTTTTGCACTTGTATTAGTGTGGAAAAACCACTTTTCGCACTTGTGTTAGTGTTGAAAAACCACTTTTCGCACTAGTGTTAGTGTTGAAAAACCACTTTTCGCACTTGTGTTAGTGTTGAAAAACCACTTTTCGCACTTGTGTTAGTGTTGAAAAACCACTTTTTGCACTTGTGTTGGTGCAGGAAACCACTTTTGCATTTCTATTAGTGTGGAAAAACCACTTTTCGCACTTGGGTTAGTGTTGAAAAACTACTTTTCGCACTTATGTTAGTGTTGAAAAACCACTTTTCGCACTTGTGTTGGTGCAGGAAACCACTTTTGCACTTGTATTAGTGTGGAAAACCCACTTTTCGCACTTGTGTTAGTGTTGTAAAACCACTTTTCGCACTTGTGTTGGTGCAGGAAACCACTTTTGCACTTGTATTAGTGTGGAAAAAACACTTTTTGCACTTGTGATAGTGTTGAAAAACCACTTTTCGCACTTGTGTTGGTGCAGGAAACCACTTTTGCACTTGTATTAGTGTGGAAAAAACACTTTTTGCACTTGTGATAGTGTTGAAAAACCACTTTTCGCACTTGTGTTAGTGTTGAAAAACCACTTTTCGCACTTGTGTTGGTGCAGGAAACCACTTTTGCACTTGTATTAGTGTGGAAAAACCACTTTTCGCACTTGTGTTAGTGTTGAAAAACCACTTTTCGCACTTATGTTAGTGTTGAAAAACCACTTTTCGCACTTGTGTTGGTGCAGGAAACCACTTTTGCACTTGTATTAGTGTGGAAAAAACACTTTTTGCACTTGTGATAGTGTTGAAAAACTACTTTTCGCACTTATGTTAGTGTTGAAAAACCACTTTTCGCACTTGTGTTGGTGCAGGAAACCACTTTTGCACTTGTATTAGTGTGGAAAAACCACTTTTCGCACTTGTGTTGGTGCAGGAAACCACTTTTGCACTTGTATTAGTGTGGAAAAACCACTTTTCGCACTTGTGTTAGTGTTGAAAAACCACTTTTCGCACTTGTGTTAGTGTTGTAAAACCACTTTTCGCACTTGTGTTGGTGCAGGAAACCACTTTTGCACTTGTATTAGTGTGGAAAAAACACTTTTTGCACTTGTGATAGTGTTGAAAAACCACTTTTCACACTTGTGTTGGTGCAGGAAACCACTTTTGCACTTGTATTAGTGTGGAAAAAACACTTTTTGCACTTGTGATAGTGTTGAAAAACCACTTTTCGCACTTGTGTTAGTGTTGAAAAACCACTTTTCGCACTTGTGTTGGTGCAGGAAACCACTTTTGCACTTGTATTAGTGTGGAAAAACCACTTTTCGCACTTGTGTTAGTGTTGAAAAACCACTTTTCGCACTTATGTTAGTGTTGAAAAACCACTTTTCGCACTTGTGTTGGTGCAGGAAACCACTTTTGCACTTGTATTAGTGTGGAAAAAACACTTTTTGCACTTGTGATAGTGTTGAAAAACTACTTTTCGCACTTATGTTAGTGTTGAAAAACCACTTTTCGCACTTGTGTTGGTGCAGGAAACCACTTTTGCACTTGTATTAGTGTGGAAAAACCACTTTTCGCACTTGTGTTGGTGCAGGAAACCACTTTTGCACTTGTATTAGTGTGGAAAAACCACTTTTCGCACTTGTGTTAGTGTTGAAAAACCACTTTTCGCACTTGTGTTAGTGTTGAAAAACCACTTTTCGCACTTGTGTTAGTGTTGAAAAACCACTTTTCGCACTTGTGTTGGTGCAGGAAACCACTTTTGCACTTGTATTAGTGTGGAAAAAACACTTTTTGCACTTGTGATAGTGTTGAAAAACCACTTTTTGCACTTGTGTTAGTGTTGAAAAAACACTTTTCGCACTTGTGTTGGTGCAGGAAACCACTTTTGCACTTGTATTAGTGTGGAAAAAACGCTTTTTGCACTTGTGATAGTGTTGAAAAACCACTTTTCGCACTTGTGTTAGTGTTGAAAAACCACTTTTCGCACTTGTGTTGGTGCAGGAAACCACTTTTGCACTTGTATTAGTGTGGAAAAACCACTTTTCGCACTTGTGTTAGTGTTGAAAAACCACTTTTCGCACTTGTGTTAGTGTTGAAAAACGAGGTTTCGCACCTGTGTTAGTGTTGAAAAACCACTTTTCGCTCTGGTGTTGGTGCAGGAAACCACTTTTGCACTTGTATTAGTGTGGAAAAACCACTTTTCGCACTTGTGTTAGTGTTGAAAAACCACTTTTCGCACTAGTGTTAGTGTTGAAAAACCACTTTTCGCACTTGTGTTAGTGTTGAAAAACCACTTTTCGCACTTGTGTTAGTGTTGAAAAACCACTTTTTGCACTTGTGTTGGTGCAGGAAACCACTTTTGCATTTCTATTAGTGTGGAAAAACCACTTTTCGCACTTGGGTTAGTGTTGAAAAACTACTTTTCGCACTTATGTTAGTGTTGAAAAACCACTTTTCGCACTTGTGTTGGTGCAGGAAACCACTTTTGCACTTGTATTAGTGTGGAAAACCCACTTTTCGCACTTGTGTTAGTGTTGTAAAACCACTTTTCGCACTTGTGTTGGTGCAGGAAACCACTTTTGCACTTGTATTAGTGTGGAAAAAACACTTTTTGCACTTGTGATAGTGTTGAAAAACCACTTTTCGCACTTGTGTTGGTGTTGAAAAACCACTTTTCGCACTTGTGTTGGTGCAGGAAACCACTTTTGCACTTGTATTAGTGTGGAAAAACCACTTTTCGCACTTGTGTTAGTGTTGAAAAACCACTTTTCACACTTGTGTTAGTGTTGAAAAACCACTTTTCGCACTTGTGTTAGTGTTGAAAAACCACTTTTCGCACTTGTGTTGGTGCAGGAAAGCACTTTTGCACTTGTATTAGTGTGGAAAAAACACTTTTTGCACTTGTGATAGTGTTGAAAAACCACTTTTCGCACTTGTGTTAGTGTTGAAAAACCACTTTTCGCACTTGTGTTGGTGCAGGAAACCACTTTTGCACTTGTATTAGTGTGGAAAAACCACTTTTCGCACTTGTGTTAGTGTTGAAAAACCACTTTTCGCACTTGTATTAGTGTTGAAAAACCACTTTTCGCACTTGTGTTGGTGCAGGAAACCACTTTTGCACTTGTATTAGTGTGGAAAAAACACTTTTTGCACTTGTGATAGTGTTGAAAAACCACTTTTCGCACTTGTGTTAGTGTTGAAAAACCACTTTTTGCACTTGTGTTGGTGCAGGAAACCACTTTTGCACTTGTATTAGTGTGGAAAAACCACTTTTCACACTTGTGTTAGTGTTGAAAAACCACTTTTCGTACTTGTGTTAGTGTTGAAAAACCACTTTTCGCACTTGTGTTAGTGTTGAAAAACCACTTTTCGCACTTGTGTTGGTGCAGGAAACCACTTTTGCACTTGTATTAGTGTGGAAAAAACACTTTTTGCACTTGTGATAGTGTTGAAAAACCACTTTTCGCACTTGTGGTAGTGTTGAAAAACCACTTTTCGCACTTGTGTTGGTGCAGGAAACCACTTTTGCACCTGTATTAGTGTGGAGAAAACGCTTTTTGCACTTGTATTAGTGTGGAAAAAACGCTTTTTGCACTTGTGATAGTGTTGAAAAACCACTTTTCGCACTTGTGTTAGTGTTGAAAAACCACTTTTCGCACTTGTGTTGGTGCAGGAAACCACTTTTGCACTTGTATTAGTGTGGAAAAACCACTTTCCGCACTTGTGTTAGTGTTGAAAAACCACTTTTCGCACTTGTGTTAGTGTTGAAAAACCACTTTTCGCACTTGTGTTAGTGTTGAAAAACCACTTTTCGCACTTGTGTTGGTGCAGGAAACCACTTTTGCACTTGTATTAGTGTGGAAAAAACACTTTTTGCACTTGTGATAGTGTTGAAAAACCACTTTTCGCACTTGTGTTAGTGTTGAAAAACCACTTTTCGCACTTGTGTTGGTGCAGGAAACCACTTTTGCATTTGTATTAGTGTGGAAAAACCACTTTCTGCACTTGTGTTCGTGTTGAAAAACCACTTTTCGCACTTGTGTTAGTGTTGAAAAACCACTTTTCGCACTTGTGTTAGTGTTGAAAAACCACTTTTCGCACTTGTGTTGGTGCAGGAAACCACTTTTGCACTTGTATTAGTGTGGAAAAAACACTTTTTGCACTTGTGATAGTGTTGAAAAACCACTTTTCGCACTTGTGTTAGTGTTGAAAAACCACTTTTCGCACTTGTGTTGGTGCAGGAAACCACTTTTGCACTTGTATTAGTGTGGAAAAACCACTTTTCGCACTTGTGTTAGTGTTGAAAAACCACTTTTTACACTTGTGTTAGTGTTGAAAAACCACTTTTCGCACTTGTGTTAGTGTTGAAAAACCACTTTTCGCACTTGTGTTGGTGCAGGAAACCACTTTTGCACTTCTATTAGTGTGGAAAAAACACTTTTTGCACTTGTGATAGTGTTGAAAAACCACTTTGCGCACTTGTGTTAGTGTTGAAAAACCACTTTTCGCACTTGTGTTGGTGCAGGAAACCACTTTTGCACTTGTATTAGTGTGGAAAAAACACTTTTTGCACTTGTGATAGTGTTGAAAAACCACTTTTCGCACTTGTGTTAGTGTTGAAAAACCACTTTTCGCACTTGTGTTGGTGCATGAAACCACTTTTGCACTTGTATTAGTGTGGAAAAACCACTTTTCGCACTTGTGTTAGTGTTGAAAAACCACTTTTCGCACTTGTGTTAGTGTTGAAAAACCACTTTTCGCACTTGTGTTAGTGTTGAAAAACCACTTTTTGCACTTGTGTTGGTGCAGGATACCACTTTTGCACTTGTATTCGTGTGGAAAAAACACTTTTTGCACTTGTGATAGTGTTGAAAAACCACTTTTCGCACTTGTGGTAGTGTTGAAAAACCACTTTTCGCACTTGTGTTGGTGCAGGAAACCACTTTTGCACTTGTATTAGTGTGGAAAAAACGCTTTTTGCACTTGTATTAGTGTGGAAAAAACGCTTTTTGCACTTGTGGTAGTGTTGAAAAACCACTTTTCGCACTTGTGTTGGTGCAGGAAAACCACTTTTGCACTTGTATTAGTGTGGAAAAAACGCTTTTTGCACTTGTATTAGTGTGGAAAACCCACTTTTCGCACTTGTGTTAGTGTTGAAAAACCACTTTTCGCACTTGTGTTCGTGTTGAAAAACCACTTTTCGCACTTGTGTTGGTGCAGGAAACCACTTTTGCACTTGTATTAGTGTGGAAAAAACACTTTTTGCACTTGTGATAGTGTTGAAAAACCACTTTTCGCACTTGTGTTGGTGTTGAAAAACCACTTTTCGCACTTGTGTTGGTGCAGGAAACCACTTTTGCACTTGTATTAGTGTGGAAAACCACTTTTCGCACTTGTGTTAGTGTTGAAAAACCACTTTTTACACTTGTGTTAGTGTTGAAAAACCACTTTTTGCACTTGTGTTAGTGTTGAAAAACCACTTTTCGCACTTGTGTTGGTGCAGGAAACCACTTTTGCACTTGTATTAGTGTGGAAAAAACACTTTTTGCACTTGTGATAGTGTTGAAAAACCACTTTTCGCACTTGTGTTAGTGTTGAAAAACCACTTTTCGCACTTGTATTAGTGTTGAAAAACCACTTTTCGCACTTGTTTTGGTGCAGGAAACCACTTTTGCACTTGTATTAGTGTGGGAAAACCACTTTACGCACTTGTGTTAGTGTTGAAAAACCACTTTTCGCACTTGTGTTAGTGTTGAAAAACCACTTTTCGCACTTGTGTTAGTGTTGAAAAACCACTTTTCGCACTTGTGTTGGTGCAGGAAACCACTTTTGCACTTGTATTAGTGTGGAAAAAACACTTTTTGCACTTGTGATAGTGTTGAAAAACCACTTTTCGCACTTGTGTTAGTGTTGAAAAACCACTTTTCGCACTTGTGTTGGTGCAGGAAACCACTTTTGCACTTGTATTAGTGTGGAAAAACCACTTTTCGCACTTGTGTTAGTGTTGAAAAACCACTTTTCACACTTGTGTTAGTGTTGAAAAACCACTTTTCGCACTTGTGTTAGTGTTGAAAAACCACTTTTCGCACTTGTGTTGGTGCAGGAAACCACTTTTGCACTTCTATTAGTGTGGAAAAAACACTTTTTGCACTTGTGATAGTGTTGAAAAACCACTTTTCGCACTTGTGTTAGTGTTGAAAAACCACTTTTCGCACTTGTGTTGGTGCAGGAAACCACTTTTGCACTTGTATTAGTGTGGAAAAACACTTTTTGCACTTGTGATAGTGTTGAAAAACCACTTTTCGCACTTGTGTTAGTGTTGAAAAACCACTTTTCGCACTTGTGTTGGTGCAGGAAACCACTTTTGCACTTGTATTAGTGTGGAAAAACCACTTTCCGCACTTGTGTTAGTGTTGAAAAACCACTTTTCGCACTTGTGTTAGTGTTGAAAAACCACTTTTCGCACTTGTGTTAGTGTTGAAAAACCACTTTTCGCACTTGTGTTGGTGCAGGAAACCACTTTTGCACTTGTATTAGTGTGGAAAAAACACTTTTTGCACTTGTGATAGTGTTGAAAAACCACTTTTCGCACTTGTGTTAGTGTTGAAAAACCACTTTTCGCACTTGTGTTGGTGCAGGAAACCACTTTTGCACTTGTATTAGTGTGGAAAAAACCACTTTCCGCACTTGTGTTAGTGTTGAAAAACCACTTTTCGCACTTGTGTTAGTGTTGAAAAACCACTTTTCGCACTTGTGTTAGTGTTGAAAAACCACTTTTCGCACTTGTGTTGGTGCAGGAAACCACTCTTGCACTTGTGTTAGTGTTGAAAAACCACTTTTCGCACTTGTGTTGGTGCAGGAAACCACTTTTGCACTTGTATTAGTGTGGAAAAACCACTTTTC